>NW_026087953.1:0-187623 GCF_022539395.1 Myiozetetes cayanensis | reverse complement strand
GGGACACCATGGCTGCAATAGTTGTGGCTGCTATTAAGTTTGTAAACTGGTACCAGTGGGTGAAAAATTCTGGCCCCGTAGTTCTCTTTTGGAATATATATACATGGATGCATTACTACCACAACCCAGGTTCCTATTTTTGGGGTTTTACTGATAATGGTACCTATTTTGGGGGAGGAACGCAGGTAAATGCTTTTCCCCAACCCTTCACCCACTTCTCATATGGCCTTACCACAGTAGCTTCTGAAGGGTTGATTTTTCCCCTGGACATTAAAGACATTCTATTCTTGATGATGTTTTTGTTGTGTTTGTTCAGTGTGGCCTATCCAGCATTTAGAGACAGGGTGAGGTTGTCTTTGGTAACTGCCCCAAGACCTACCCCAGACACTAGGGACCCTACCCAGGAACCTGCCCAACAGCCTGCCACTCTGCAACAGCCTTCCACTCTGCAACTGCCTAACACTGTGCTACAGCCTACCACTGTCCAACCACCTGCCACTGTCCAATCACCTGCCATGGCCCAACAGCCTGCCATAGACATAAATCACTCTGATTGGATGGGAGACTGGGAGGAGATAGGTCAGGTCCTGAAGGAATACTCTCCCCCAATTGTTTGGAAGCTCTCCCCTGACCAAACACAGATCCCCTGTAAGGCTGCTGAGTACCTGAAAGAACATCGGTCCATAAATTCCAGCGATGGACAGCTTATAGCAATGTGCTGAACCTTAGTCCATGCTTACCACACCATGGTATGGACTGGGCAACACCACCTACAGTCAGAAGGGAAAGATAGTGGAGCAGAGAAACCAATAGACATCACAAGTGCTCAGTCCCCAGTCACGCCAGAAAGGAAGTCACAGCCAGCGGAAGTGGCCTCAGAGGAAGTAGTATAAAGCCAAGTCAATACACCCAGTTAACGAGGACAGGGAATCAGGGCCTTCACAAGCAGTGGACATCATAGAATCATAGAATCATAGAATAGATTGGGTTGGAAAAGACCTCCAAGATCATCAAGTCCAACCCCTGATCCAGCTCCAATTACTATATCATAGCACTAAGGGCCACGTCCAATCTCTTTTTAAAAACCTCCATGGATGGTGAATCCACCACCTCTCTGGGGCAGGCCGTTTCAATGCCTGATTACCCTCTCTGTAAAGAATTTCTTCCTAACATCCAACCTAAACCTCCCCTGGCAGAGCTTGAGCCCATGTCCCCTTGTCCTATTGTTGGTTGCCTGGGAGAAGAAACCAACCCCCACCTGGTTATAACCTCCCTTCAGATAGTTGAAGAGGGTGATGAGGTCACCTCTAAGCCTTCTCTTCTCCAGACTAAACAACTCCAGCTCCCTCAACCTCTCCTCATAGGACTTGTGCTCAAGTCCCTTCACCAGCCTCGTTGCTTTTCTCTGGACCCGCTCCAGCACCTCAATATCCTTCCTGAACTGAGGGGCCCAGAGCTGAACACAATACTCAAGGTGCGGCCTCACCAGTGCTGAGTACAGGGGAAGGATCACTTCCCTGCTCCTGCTGGCCACACTGTTCTTGATGCAGACCAGGATGCCATTGGCCTTCTTGACCACCTGGGCACACTGCTGGCTTATGTTCAACCTCCTGTCAATCAGCACCCCCAGATCCCTTTCCACCTGGCTGCTCTCCAGCCACTCTGTGCCCAACCTGTAGCGCTGCATGGGGTTGTTGTGGTCAAAGTGCAGGACCCGGCACTTGGCCTTGTTGAACTTCATTCCATTGGAGTCAGCCCATCTCTCCAGTCTATCCAGATCCCTCTGCAGAGCCCTCCTGCCTTCCGGTAGGTTGACACTCCCTCCCAACTTGGTGTCATCTGCAAATTTGCTGATGATGGTCTCAATCCCCTCATCTAAATCATCGATAAAGATGTTAAACAGGACTGGGCCCAGCACTGATCCCTGGGGGACACCACTGGTGACTGGTTGCCAGCTGGATGCAGCCCCGTTCACCAACACTCTCTGGGCCCAGTCCTCCAACCAGTTCCTGACCCAGCACAGAGTGCCCCTGTCCAAACCATGGGCTGCCAGTTTTTCCAGGAGTATATTATGGGAGACAGTATCGAAGGTTTTACTGAAGTCCAGATAGACCACATCCACAGCCTTTCCCTCATCCAACAGGTGGGTCACCTGATCGTAAAAGGAGATCAGGTTGGTCAAACAGGATCTGTCCCTCCTAAACCCATGTTGGCTGGTTCTGATCCCTTGTCCATCTTGTAACTGTTGTGTGATTGCACACAGAATGATCTGCTCCATAACTCTGTCAGGCACCGAGGTCAGGCTGACAGGTCTGTAGTTACCAGGGTCAGCCTTGCAGCCTTTTTTATGGATTGGGGTGATATTTGCCAACTTCCAATCATCTGGGACCTCCCCAGAGAGCCAGGACTGTTGGAAGATGATGGAGAGCGGCTTGGCAAGCTCTTTTGCCAGCTCCCTCATTACCCTAGGATGGATCCTGTCTGGTCCCATAGACTTGTGAGGATCCAGATGACTCAGTAAGTCACTAACTATTTCCTCCTAGAATACAAGGGGGCTATTTGACTTCCTATCTCTGTCTACCAGCTCCAGAGGCCAGTTGCTTTGAGGGCCACCTGTCTTACTGGTAAAAACCGAGGCAAAGTAGGTGATAAGTACCTCAGCCTTCTCTTCATCTCTATTAACTATGTTTCCCTCCAAGTCCATCAAAGAATGGAGGTTTTCTTTGCCCCTCTTTTTGTTATTAATGTATTTATAGAAGGACTTTTTGTTATCCCTAACAGAAGTGGCCAATTTAACTTCAAATTGCGCTTTTGTATCCCTGATTTTCTTTCTGCATGATCTGTCTTCCTAAATTCTTCATAAGTAGTCAGTCCTTTCTTCCATAGTCGGTAAACTATCTTTTTATCCCTGATTTCCTTCACAATCTCCCTGTTTAACCAAGTTGGTTGTCTTCCCCACTGGTTTGCCTTTTGGCACACTGGTACGACCTGTTCCTGTGCACTCAAAACTTCCTGTTTGAAGCACATCCATCCCTCCTGGACCCCCTTGTTTTCAAGGGTTGTTTCCCAGGGTATGCTCTGGACTAGACTTCTGAATAGGTCAAAATCAGCCCTCCAGAAGTCCAGCATATAGGTTTTATTGTTGACTCTCCTTGAATCTCTGAGTATTGAAAATTCTATTATTTCATGGTCACTGTGCCCCAGATGGCCTCTGACCACTACATCTCCCACCAGCCCCTCTCTGTTTGTAAACAGCAGGTCTAGCGGAGTCTTACCCCTGGTAGGTTCATTTACCAGTTGATGAAGGAAATTGTCCTCTATACACTCCAGGAAATTCTTAGACTGCCTCTTCTCTGCAGTATTGAGCTCCCAGCAGATATCCGGCAGGTTAAAGTCACCCACAAGGACAAGGGTTGATGATTTCGAGACATCCGCCAGCTACTTGTAGAATAATTCATCCCCTTCGTCGTCCTGGTAGGGCGGTCTGTAACAGACACCCATGATGATGTCGGCCTTGTTGGTCTTCCCCCTGATTCTGGTCCACAGGCACTCAACCTTGTCGTTGCTGACCTCAAGTTCAACAGAGTCAAGAGACTCTCTAACATATCATTACCAAATCCCTTTCATATGACCATATTGTAGTATATAGAGAACGACCATAAAAATAAAAACTGGGTACTTCATGATGATGGCCTAAATTCAGTTTTTTATTGCTTCATCCAATATATTACATCTTGTTCTTACACAGAAGCACTCACACTCTCCCTGTAGAATCTTACATACCAAAACTATTCTTAGCTCTATTATCTATATATTATTACCAGCCTTCACATATGATTGGATGTTCACTTCTTATTTACATTTTTTCCTTGCTGCTAGGCTCCACGGCCTTGCTGCATACCTCCACATGACCAGCTCCACAATATGCAGAATGACATTACTTGACGCCAAGACGAGCCCATTTTGACCTGGTTGATTCGAGTGTGGAACCTTATATGTGAAGGCTTGCCACTTGATGGCAATGAAGCAAGGTATTTGGGATCCCTGGTCCAGGATGTAGGCATCGAGCAAGCATTTGTGAGGGAGTCAAAGCCCCTTTCTCTCTGGGAGAGACTTCTAACAGGTGTGAGAGTGAAGTTTGTTTACAGAGACTTCCCGCAGCAACACCACTATGAGACGGCCTGGAAGACCATGGAGGAAGATATCCAACTCCTGAGAGAAATGGCACTGTTTGACATACCTTTTGAAAAGGATGGGCAACCCAACCACAACCTCAACAACGTCAGGTGTACGTCACAAATGTGGTTGATACTGAAAAACCCCAGAATGATCAACTGTTCAGATGTTTTCATCTATAAGCAGCAAAGGTATTTGTTTATTCAACATTGGGAGCAAGCCAGTTGGCGCTGGAAAAACTTGCTCAAAGGCATCAAGGTAAAACAAGGTAATTTATACATTCTACATATGTGATTACAACAGATCAACATACATATTCATATGGTTACAACATCTAATCTTACATATTAATGATAAGTGGAGTCTAGGCGGAGTCTGGGCAGAGCTTAGGGTGGTGCTTTCCAGATTCTTCTTGGCACGGAGTTTTGGTGGTCCTTCCGGTCTTCAGCCTTGACTCAGGGGTCTATTTCTCTTCTTCCTCGCTTTGACCTTATTACCTCTCTAGTATTAATGTAAGCTTGCAAAAACCCTTGGATCTAAGCCCTTTTCTCCTATTCAAATATCTACCTTGTCTTAATTTATAACCTCTAGGTTGATTGTATAACATTTCTAACATTCTTCTTATGATTAGGTTTAGGTCCAGTAAGTAGAACAGAATGAGTTATCAATGTTTTTTTGCAATGATTCCTTAGCAGTACAGGCAGATCAGGTCTTGGGCAATTCTCTAAACAGAGCAAGATACCTCAGTTAACTCTTTTAGACCTTGCTCTAGTTTCAGGTGGAGCCTTTCACAGCAAGGGTCATCTGTATACACCAATTTCTTGGCATCACTGCACTTTGGAGGAAACAGAGACAGTGGGATCTGTAATGAATAAACTCAGTGTGTACGACAGCATGGTCCACACCCCCTTACGGGCCCATATCTCCACTTTAGAGACAATGGTTGAGAGCATCAAGACACTGACTACAAAAGTACAAGACGAACAGAAGAAACTTAGAGAGGAAATGAAGGAAAACAGCTTCCACATGGTACCAGTGCGAACCAGAGCCTCTGAAGTCAGAGCCAGATGTTCCCCAGTTAGAGAGAGCAGACAGACCCCACAAACTGAGTTGTGGTATTTCCTAGTCGATCATGTGATACCCAAAAAGGCACAATGAGACTGTTCAGAGACAGTTTTGGGTCTTTAAGCAGCAAAAGGTATTTATTTCAAGCAACATCAGGGGTTAGCCAACTTGCGCTGGACAAAACTAGCCCAAAGTTATCAGTGTAAAGTCAGGTAATTTATACAGTTTTGGTGAGAGATTTCAACATCTTTACATGCATATTCATACAATTGCAACATCTAATCATAATATTCATAATAGGAGGAGTCTGGGTGGAGTCTGGGTTGGAGCCCTCTTTTGGGGTGCCGTTCTGGTGGTCATTCCTGCTTCTTCGACCTCAGGGGGTCCTATTTTTCTCTTATTCCTCGCTTGAACTTCTCACCTTTCTTAGTTGGTTGATTTCCTGATGGTGAATTTTGCAAGATTTTGGACCCATGCCCCTATTTCGCCCTTTATCTCTTGGTGTTCCTGTTCTATCTCTTCGTTCGTGCTCTTATCTGGGTGTGTAGCTCTATCTGGGATGTACGGTACTGTCCTTTAAAATTCCTAAGACCTAGCTTCTATCTCTAACTAAGCATTCTAAGTTAACTCTTTAGGCCTTTGCTCAGCTTGACATGGAGAAGACATGAAACAGTGGGACAGGAAATCTACTCGTGCCCTGGCAGCCCAAGTACAAGAGTTGAAGGAGAGAGAAAAAGGGAAACCCATAAGAGTAAGTGCAGTACTGGTATCTCATGGACAAGGATCTGACCCGTTAGAAGGTTCTTCCTGAATGTATTCACAGGGAAAGAGCTGTGATGGTCCCAACCAAGACCCTTGTTAGGGGGGCCCTACCTCTAGCCAGGTAGAGGCACAGGACAACTGTGTCTATTGGACGGTGTGGATCCGATGGTCTGGCACATCAGACCCACAAGAATACAAGGCTTTAGTTGACATTGGCACTCAGTGCATGTTAATGCCCTCAGGACATGTGGGACCAGAGACTATTTCCATTTCTGGGGTGCCAGGACGGTCTCAGGAGTTGACTGTGTTGGAAGATGAAGTGAGCTTGACCAGGAAGGACTGGCAGAAACACCCCATTGTGACTGGTCCAGATGCTCCATGTATCCATGGCATTGACTACCTTAGGAATGGGTATTTCAAAGACCCAAAGGAACATAGATGGGGTTTTGGAATAGCTGCTGTGGAGACAGAGGTGGCTAAGCAGTTGAATTCATTACCTGGCCTCTTGAAGAACCCTTCTGCTGTGGGACTGTTGAAGGTTGAGGAACAGCAAGTGCCAATTGCCACTACAACTGTGCGTCGTCAGCAGTACTGAACAGAGACTCTGTGATCCCCATCCATAAGATGATCCATGAGCTGAAGAACCAAGGGGTCGTCAGCAGTACTGAACAGAGACTCTGTGATCCCCATCCATAAGATGATCCATGAGCTGAAGAACCAAGGGATGGTCAGCAAGATCCACTCCTCCTTCAACAACCCCATCTGGTCTGTGCGTAAGTCTGATGGAGAATGGAGATTGACTGTGGACTATCGTGGCCTGAATGAAGTCACCGTGCCAGACATGTTGGAGCTCCAGTACGAGCTGGAGTCCAAGACAGTGAGGTGGTATGCCATTATTGACATTGCAAATGCGTTCTCCATCCCCTTAGCAGTAGAGTGTAGGTCACAGTTTGCTTTCAGCTGAAGGGGTGTGCAGTACACCTGGAACCGATTGCCCCAGGGGTGGAAACACAGTCCCACCATCTGCCACGGATTGATCCAGGCTGCACTAGAGAAGAGTGAGGCTCCAGAATACCTGCAGTACATTGATGACATCATCATATGGGGGGACACAGCAGAGGAGGTTTTTGAAAAAGGAGAGAAAATCATCCAGATTCTCCTGGGAGTCAGTTTTGCCATCAAAAAGAGTAAGGTCAAGGGACGTGCCTGAGAGATCCAGTTCTTGGAGGTGAAGTGGCAAGATGATCTTTCCTGGGTGCCATAGATTTCTGTAGGATGCACATCCCTGAGTACAGCCAAATCGTAAACCCTCTCTATCTGGTAACCCACAAGAATGATTTACATTCGGGCCCTGAACAGTAGCAAGCATTTGAACAGATTAAGCAGGAGATTGCCCATGCTGTAGCTCTTAGGCCAGTCAGAACAGGACCAGATGTGAAGACTTTACTCTACTCTGCATCTGGGAATAATGGTCCTTCCTGGAGCCTCTGGCAAAAGGTGCCTGGCGAGACCTGAGGCCACCCACTTGGATTCTGGAGCCAAAGTTACAGAGGGTCAGAAGCCAACTACACCCCAACAGAGAAGGAGATCCTAGCAGCTTATGAGGGAGTACAAGTTGCCTCAGAGTTGATTGGCACAGAACAGCTCCTCCTGACACCTCGATTACCAGTGCTGAGATGGATGTTCAAGGGAAAGGTGCCCTCTGCGCATCATGCCACTGATGCCACATGGAGTAAGTGGATCACCCTGATCACGCAGAATGCCCATATTGGAAATCTGAATCGCCCTGGGATCCTAGAAATCATGAACTGGCCGGAAGGTGAGAATTTTGGTCTACCATATGAAGAAGAAGGAGAGCAGGTGGTATAGGCTGAAGAAACCCCAGAATACAGTCAACTACCAGAAGAAGAAACACGCTATGCCCTTTTGACTGATGGTTCCTGTCACACTGTAGGGATGAAACATAAATGGAAAGCAGTTGTATGGAGCCCCTCACAACAAGTTGCAGAAGCTACTGAAGGTTAAGCTGAATTGAGTCAATTCGCAGAGCTCAAAGCTGTCCAGTTGGCATTGGACATTGCTGAATGAGAGAAGTAGACAAAGTTTTACCTCTACATGGATTCATGGATGGTGGCCAATGCTCTGTGGAGGTGGTTGGACAGACGGAAGAAGGTCAATTGGAAACATAGAGGGAAACCTTGCTACATGGGTAGAGAAGTTGATTGTGAGAGTCTGCCACGTAGATGCCCATGTGCCCAAAAATCAAACCAATGAGGAGCATTGCAACAATGAATAGGTAGATTGAGCTGCACAAGTCAAGGTGTCACAGGTGGATCTGGACTGGCAGCACAGAGTTGTTCCTAGCATGATGAAACCATGATGCCTCAGGCCATCAGGGCAGAGATGCCACCTACAGATGGGCACAAGACTGAGGGGTGGACTTAACCATAGACACTATTTCCCAGATTATCCATGACTGTGAGACATGCGCTACTGTTAAACAACCTAAGAAACTGAAGCCCCTGTGGTATGGGGGATGTTGGAGTAAGTATAGGTACAGGGAGGCCTGGCAGGTTGATTATATCACACTGCCACAAACCTGCCAAGGTAAGCGCTATGTGCTCACCATGGTGGAAACCACCACTGGATGGCTGGAGGTGCATCTGGTGCCCCACGCCACTGCCCAAAATACCATCCTGGGCCTTGAAAAGCAAGTCCTGTGGTGACACGGCACCCCAGAGCGAATTGAGTCAGATAATGGGACCCATTTCAAGAACAGTTTAGTTACCACCTGGACGAAGGAACATGGCATTGAGTGGGTGTATCACATCCCATAGCATGCTGCAGCCACTGGGAAGATTGAACGGTGTAATGGACTGTTGAAAACCACCCTGAAGGCATTGGGTGGAGGGACTTTCAAGCACTGGGATCAGCACCTAGCAAAGGCTACATGGTTAGTCAACACTAGAGGTTCTGTCAATCGAGCTGGCCCTGCCCAAATCAGAGTCCCTTCACAAGGTAGATTGGGACAAAGTTCCAGTGATTCACTTGAGAGGTGTGTTAGGTAAAATAGTTTAGATTAATCCTGCCTCCAACCAAGGCAAACCCATTCATGGTTTTGTTTTTGTTCAAGGATCAGGTAGTACGTGGTGGGTAATGCTGGAAGATGGAGAAACATGGTGTATACCTCAAGGGGACCTCATTTTTGGGTGAATTTCCCATAACATTGTGCCTGTATTTGCATGTAAATATTTGGAATATTTATACAGTTGGGGTAATGTATGTATGTATATGGTTGGAAAGTTTGAATCTGATACAGCATGTTAGTATAGAAAATTCAGTGGTGGATGATGTCATGGGTTTTAAAAGAGATGTTAGAATTTTTCTTTTTTTTTTCCCATGGTCCAGTCCCTGTCCCTCATCACCCCCCCCCTTCCCATCTGTTTCTGCCTGGATGGGGGCCGAGTGGAGCTGCATGTGCTGGGCAGCGCAGGAGCGGGGAGAGAGGGAGGTCTCGCAGGGAAGTGTGGTTACTGCAGGTACAGCTGGGGGAGTGCTTTGTTCAGGGGCTTTTGGGTTTGGTCTGTAGACCAGACAGAACGGGAGCCCGGTTTCGACTGCCTTTTTCTTTTCCTGAGAGGAAGTTTTTTCCCTCACGGGACACCTCATGGAGGACAACTGAGACAGAGAGACTGACCCATCTGAGAGCGAGGTATTCTGCTTTCAAAACTGCCTGTGGGAAAAAGGACTTTTCCATTGCTGGCTATGAGCAGTTGTTGATTTCATTTCTGGCTGTGAGCACACGTGGCTGTGAGCAGCTGTTGACCTGCCGGGACAGTCCTGCCTTCCCTGCCCTCCCTGAGTTGCTGCCAGTTTCTCCTTGCCACCTGGGGAATTGGGACATTTTTGTTTCTCCTGAAAGTTTTTGATTGCACCATTTGTTGGTTACTCAGATTTTGTTAATAAAAAGCTGTTTCTTTTCCTTTTCCACACTTCCACCTGAAGTTTCTTAATTTCTAAGTTGTAATCTTTTTAAACTAAGACAAGATAAATTGTAGTTTGGACATAGTTTTGGATTTTTCATATGGAAGACATTTCTAAATTGAAAAAGTAGGCTTTTGCATCTTTGTCATGGTTCTGGTCCAAATCAGAGGGAGGGGGTGTAACAAAGACATTGGGTTATTCGATACCATCTTATGTCATTGCCAGGGATGGAGAAAGGGACTCTCTCTCTTCCTAAATGAAGGGTCTCTGTGGGAATTGATAGATGCAGGTTAACCAAGACAGCCAGGACTCACAGTTGAAGTGTGAAGAAAAGATTTATTTCATCATTTGCAGGGACACACGTACACTGCTAACTTCAAACAGTAGGGGCAAAAAGTGCCAGCCCAGTCTGGATTTTGCCTTACATATCAAAGGCCTGACATAGGCGCAAATTCATCACCAGGCTGTGTTTTTACAATTCTAAAGTCTTATCTCCCTTCCTCCCAAGCCTGTGGGAAAGAGTGCTTTTAAGTCTTTATCAGTATTTTATTATCTTCTTTGAGACAATTCCATTTCTTTCAGTAGATAGAAAACAACCCAAAGGAAACACAGGGTGTGAAGATTTCCACACTGAAACAATATTCTTAGCATCCCCAGCTACAAACTTTATCTTGAGCAAAAACAACTAAAGAAAAATACCTCCTCCTTAGATCTTCCACTTTCTACCCCTTCCTCCCCACAGTGGCCCTTTCCGGTCGGTCAGGGGAGCAAGCATGGTGGGTGTAGGGTCTGTCTGCCATTGTTTTTCATTGTCCCATGCTTGGTGAGCGTTTTGCGTGTAAATCACCCTGTCTTTGTACCCTTGTGTTATTAGTATTGTTGCTGTAACTGTTTTATTATCTCATTGTTGTTTCCAGTAAATTGTTCTTAACCCATGATTTAAACTTTTTTGTGCCTCCAATTCTCTACTCCATCCCCAGAGGGGGAAGGGAAAGGTGGGGGGAACGAGGGAGCAGTGTCTTATTTGGGAGAGTCTAGATGGGGGCACTGAATTGGGGAGTACTATTCCTAAACCACAACAATTTTTTTAAGTATCTTATCTGCAGTTTTACAATAACTAACATGAAGATATTGCCTCAGGGACTGTTCATTCTTTTAGTCAAGACAGTGTCTTTCAAATAAACTAAAACAGTTGATATGAGCATTTACCAAAATTTTAATTAGGATTTTTACAGGTTACTTAGGAAAGATTCAGACTCTATAGAAAGGTTTTAGTTTTGTAAGACTATTAGCTTAATTTTTAATGTTCTGAAAATTATTAATAAGCTTAATTTAACATCCAGGTATCCTTCAAAAGTTTACCACCTTTTTGGTAAGGAAGTTTGGAAAGTTTGTGACAACTTTGAAACTTCTGAGAAGCAGTTTTTGATAGGAATGTTGTTTCATCTTCCTTAACTCAGACACTTAGAACTAATAGCATAAACCTGAAAAGTTCAAGTGACCAAATAAACAATTGTCTTTTAATATGTTACTTGCTGTGGTCCTTCCACTGTTAAATGTTCTTCCATTTTGTTTTTTGTATTATTTGTTATGTTGGAGACTAACATCTTAACAGTTTTTAGTACAAAAATGTCCTTACACTGTCACTGTTTCCAAATGACATGAAGCAAAATCAGGCTTGAGGGTGTTTTTTTGTCCCCCCCCTTTTTTTTTTTTTTAATGTTTTTTTGGGTGTGTGTTTCTTGTTTCCTTCCCATCTGTACTGTCTCCTTTGTTCTGCATTTCTGATCTCCTTATTCTTCAGGTTGCATTATTCTTTTGAGCTAATTACTGTCTCCTTTATTCTCATGTGCAATCATGTCCTTAGAGTTGAAATTGGGGCATGCAACAATAACTACATGCACCCAAATCTATTCCTGCATTATAGCTGGGATATGGCCATGTAATGCATTTGTGTGGCCAGATTTTGGTAGTGGGGGATTACAGGGGGTGACTTCTGTGAGAAGCTGCTGGAAGTTTCCCCCATGTCTCACAGAGCCAATGACAGTTGCCTCCAGGATGGACCCACCACTGTCCAAGGTTGATCCAATCAGTGATGGTGATCAGGCACCTCTGGGATAACATATTTAAGAAGGGGAAAAAATTATTGCATGGAAGTAATTGTGCTCAGAGAAGAGTGGAGTGAGAATATGTGAGAGAAACTGTTCTGCAGACACCAAGGTCAGTGCAGAAGGAGGGACAGGAGGTGTTCCAGGTACTAGAGCTGAGATTCCCCTGCAGCCCATGGAGGTCACTGGGGGTGCAGAGATCCACCTGCAGCCTGTGGAAAAGACCCATGCCGGAGCAGAGTGAAATGGCAAATATGGGCACTGAAAAAATGAGGCTGCACACACCATGATTCGTTTTTTGTGATTCTCTGTAGAGCTCTTTCTGCATTTCCCCTTTATTAGCATTCTTTTGGAAACAGTACCTGGTGTTGTCATTCAGTTGACTAGAATTCCCAGGACTTTTGGCAAACTCAATGTTTTGATTCACACACTCCTTCTCAGCTCCAAGGCCAAAACACTTCCTTTTGATTCTAATTAACTGAATGCAGGTGCTGTTGGCTTGACTTGTTCCCACAGAGGGATGCCTTAAGGAGGGTTTGACCCCATGGGAAGCCTGCACTGGAACACGCTCCTGGCAGGGACCTGCAGACCCATGGAGAGAGGAGCCCACGCTGGAGCAGGTTTCCTGGTAGGACTTGTGACCCTGTGGGGGACCCACATTGGAGCTATGCCTGAAAGACTGACCCCGTGGAAAAGTGACCCACACTGCAGCAGCTTGTGGACAACTGCTGCCTGTGGGATGGACTCACATTCACCTCATTAAAGGTTTCAACCTCCTGAATATATATTGTCATTAAACCAAGACAATATTAATTGGCTTTTCCCAACATGAAGCACTGAGAGAGAGAGAGAGAGTGGAAAAATAACAATTTTGAGCAATCCATTTGTATACTGGATATAGAACTCTTTAGTCATCATGTTATTTGATTCACTCGTGTTTATTTGGCATCTATTCCTGTATGCGCATCTGCTGTTCACAGGTGTCTTTCTCGAACTGTGGTTTAAAACCAAGGTAGCCTTGTCTATTTTTCAGTTCGTAACCTGGATTCATAGTGCTGTAAACTCAATGCCTATAAATTTCATTTGTAATGTGTTTTCGGGGTTGTCCTCCTTCCCTAGCCTAAGCTGTTACTTCTGGGGGTTTATTGATAACGGCACCCAGCCTGGAGGAGAAGCGCAGGCGAGTGACTTTTCCTAATCCTTCACCCATTTCTCCTTCAGGTCTGCTACAATAGCTTTTGAAAAGTTTAAATTCCCTCAAGATGCTAGAGATACCTTACTCTTTGTGGTATGTCTGCAAGTTTGCATCATTATGGTCTATCTTATCTGTGAAGCTAGGACCAAGATCTCTCAGGAAGGTGTCCAGAAGCCCACCCCAGGGGTGGATAACTTTGAGTGGCATGGGTTGTGGGAGGACATGGGTAAATTCTTGGAGAACTTTTCTGCTCCAATGACCTGGAAGTTTACCCTTGAACAACTGCAGGACCCTATTAAAGTGATGAGATTGGTGAGGGAAAGGTGCTTTGGTAGATCTGTGCAGCTTGTGGTTGCATGCGGAGCCTGGACTACTGCCTACCAAAAGCTGCTCAGTATGGTGCAGCACCTCCAGGAGGAAAGCAAAGGGAACAAAATACCTGACACCACAGCAACTCAGGGTGTGGCTAAGCCAGAAGGGCAACCTCAGCCAATAGAAGTCACTCCTGTCCAAAAGAGAAAATATAAGACCAAATCAGTTTGTCTGGTAGATGATGATGGGGAGACAAGGCCCTCACAAACAGTAGATCCAGAGCCAGAAATAATCACCGAATCTCTTTCATTTGATACTCTCCACAATTTGTGGAAAGACATTGCTTGACAACTGAGTGAGCCCATTTTGACCTGGTTGATCCAAGTCTGGGATATTATGGGTGAAGGCATGTAGCTTGGTGGTACCGAAGCAAGGTTTTTGGGATCTCTGGTCCAGGATGGGGGTATTGATCAGGGGTTTGTGAGGAAATCAGAACCCTCTCATATCTGGATGTGGCTTCTAACAAGTGTGAGAGAGGTTTGCTTACAAGGAGGACCTCTAGGGGCATCATCACTGCTGGGAAACCACAGAGGAAGGAATCTTACACCTGAGAGAAATGGCGTTGCTAGAGGTACTTTTTGCAGGGGATCAGCAATCCAGTAATGATCTAGACCAGGTCAAATGCACCTCATGAATGTGGCTAAAACTAGCACGCCAAGGGCCATCAGTATACTCTTCATTTCTTCACAACAATGAAATGGAAGGAGGACCAAAAAACAGTGAGCGTTATGATGAATAAACTCTGGACCTATGATGAGATTGTTCACACCCCATTACGGGCCCACATCTCTTCCATGGAGCAACTGGTTGCAGGCCTCTAGACTCTAACAGAGGAAGTTAAAAATGACCATGAGAAACTCAGAGAGGAGTTCAAGGAGAGCATTGTCCATGTCTCGTCAATGCAAACTAGAGCCCCTGTTATTCAGAACAGGTGTCCCCCAACTAGGGAGAAGGGGTACACCACACAGAGCAACCTGTGGTTCTTTTTACATGAACATGGGAAAGACATGAGGAGATGGGATGGGAAACCCACCTCTGCTCCAGCAGCATGGGTACAGGAGTTAAAGAAAGAAATGGCAACTAGAGGCAACTCATTGAGGATGCATGTAGCTACAGTTTCCTGCGGGTAAGCTCCTAGACAAAGTAGGAGGGACGATGACATGTCCAATCCTCTGGAAGGGACCTCCTGGATGTATGCACAGGGAGAAAGTCACAACCACCAAAACCAGCACTAGAGGGGTCCTGCCTCTAGCAAGGTATAGGCATGTGTGAGATACTGGATTCGAATCTCACTGAATTATATATTCATCTACACTGGACTTCTGGAGGGCAGATTTCAGCCTATTCAGAAGACTAGTTCAAAGTGTACCCTGGGAAACAACCCTTGAAAACAAAGAGGTACAGGAGGGATGGACATGCTTCAAGAAGGAAGTCTTGAACACACAGGAGCAGGCTGTCCCAGTCTACCAAAAGGCAAACCGGCAGGGAAGACAACCAATCTGACTGAACAGGGAGATTTTGAAGGAAACTAGGGCAAAAAAGAGAGCTTACCAATTATGGAAAAAAGGGCTGGCTACTCAGGAAGACTTTAGGAATATAGTTACATAGATCTTATATAGGAATATAGATCTTGTAGAAAGAAAATCAGAGAGCTGAAGGCAAAATTTGAACTCAGTCTAGCCGCTTCTGTGAAGGATAACAAATCTTTCTATAGATACATCAACAGCAAAAGGAGGGACAAGGAAAACCTCCATTCTTTATTGGACATGGGTGGGAACCTAGTTATCAAAGATGAGCAAAAGGCTGAGGTATTTAACATCTTCTTTACCTCAGCCTTCAACAGTAAAACAGGTTATCCTGAGGACAGCTGGTTTCTGGAGCTCGTAGAAAGGGATATGAAGATGAATAGCCCTCCTGTAATTCAGGAGGAAACAGTTAGCGACCTGCTGAGCCACTTGGATCTTCACAAGTCTATGGGACCAGATGGGATCCATCCTAGGGTGATGAGGGAGCTGGTAGAAAAGCTCGCCAAGCCGCTCTCCATCATTTACCATCAGTCCTGGCTCTCTGGGGAGGTCCCAGATGATTGGAAGTTGGCAAATGTCACGCCAATCCACAAAAAGGGCTGCAAGGAGGACCCGGGAAACTACAGGCCTGTCAGCCTGACCTCACTGCCTGGCAAGGTTATGGAGCAGATCATCCTAGGTGTAATCACACAGCACCTACAGGATGGACAAGGGATCAGAGCCAGCCAGCATGGGTTTAGGAAGGGCAGGTCCTGTGTGACCAACCTGATCTCCTTTTCTGATCAGGTGACCCACCTGGTGGATGAGGGGAAGGCTGCAGATGTCGTCTATCTGAACTTCAACAAAGCCTTTGACACCATCTCCCACAGCATACTCCTCCAAAAACTGGCAGCCTATGGCTTGGACAGGGGCATTCTGTGTTGTGTTGGAAACTAGCTGGAGGGTCGGGCTCAGAGAGTGGTGGTAAACGGTGCTGCATACTGTTGGCGGCGGTTCACCAGTGGTGTCCCCCAGGGATCAGTACTGGGCCCAGTTCTGTTTAGTATCTTTATTGACGATTTAGATGAGGGGATTGAGTCCACTATTAGTAAATTTGAAGATGACACCAAGCTGAGGGGGAGTGTCAATCAACTGGAAGGCAGGAGGGTTCTGCAGAGGGACCTGGACAGACTGGACAGTTGGGCTGATTCCAACGGGATGAGGTTCAACAAGGTAAAGTGCCAAGTCCTGCACTTTGACCACAACAACCCCATGTGGTGCTATGTGAAGGAAGACAAGGCTTCAGAAGAGTTAATCATAACACTTTTACCGTAAGAACTCCTTATCTCTCTCCCCCCGTTTCTGTAAGATTATGTCCCGTACCAGTTCAACAAGATACATTGAGCAAGGAACCCAGAGGTAATAAATTATAGCCAAATAGGCTAAGGTAGACATTTGAATAGGTGAAGTAGGCCTGAAGCCAAGGTTTTCTTCAAGCCTGGACAATCAGAACATGGAACAATAGAAAGTACGAAAGGTCCCCGAGGTCACCCGATGAAGAAGAGTAGATTTGCGACCCCATGATGAAGTAAAGACCGGAACTACCCTAATTTATTCCTCAAAATAGAGACCATGCCTCAAACTCTGCCTTGACTCCACCTGCTATGAATATTGTAATCTAATGATGCAATAATATGAATATGTATGTGATTATGTTGTAATCATTGCCAAACCTGTATAAAATACTCATTCTGACCTGACCAGCTCGGAGCCTGTTTTCCCAGCAATAGCTGGCAGGCTGCCCGGCTGCTCAATAAATAAATACCTGCTGTTTAAGGCATAAAACTCTGTCTCTAAACAGTTTTAATCTGCCTTTTTGGGCATCAACCTGGTGACCCAGATGGGACAATTATCCCTCAGCTGTGAAATCCATCAAAGGTCAGGACCCCTTTCCCAGGTGCGCTCAAGGTAAGCTTTTACCTATAAAAGGGGGGGCTCCTGTCTTCGTTGGCTTCTCGCAGGGGTGGATAAAGTTCCCATAATCAAAAGGTATTTACTCTGTTTTTTAACTTGCATACATTGGTGTCTGTAATAAGGTGTTCTATCACATGTGCAGGACGCTGCTGTTATCATGTAGAACACGCCATAAGAAGGACGCTTCTTTGGTCTTTAGTCGTATTTAGCTAAACACTTGGCTGAATATCTGTTTGGGAGAACTGAGGAATCGGTCTCTTTCTGTTTGGAGACTACCCCCGTAGTTTCCTTCTGGTTTCTGGTTTAGATAAGGATTCTGGGCCTGGAACGTGTCATATTGTCTTGTCTTATATGTAGTTATTGTGCTGAATTTATTTAGTATTACACTGTCTTTTGTTATATGTGGTTTGCGTCTCGCGGATATAACAAAAACTGGGTTCTGGCATTTCACGGTCTGTGGCCAACAAAGTAAAGAGGTAAAGTTATAGAAACATCTCATTAAGAGGTTTTTTTTTTAGGTTTCAGTTATTATATGAAGGGCAGTTTTGAACAATTGACAAACCACCCTATAAACTGGGGTTTGGGGTGCTGTTATTGTGTTAATAGTTTTGTATGTATATTTATTGTCATTTTGTATTGTCTTGTTTATTTTTGGAAAAATTATTGTATACCTGATATACCTTGCTTACCTTGAAACATCCAGGTACACATAGTTAAAGGTCTTATCGTGCCAAGAATTGCTATATGGGAAGTAGTGCTGAACAGTTAACTATAAGTACACCACATTGAATAAGACCTAGAATTGTTTATTTTGTAATTGTTGGTACAAGCCTTGTGTAACAGATGTAAAGTTTGCCTCCCCAACAAACAAGGTTGGGTCAGAACCAGTGTGCATGTTGTAGAATGCCCTGAATTAACAGGTAGAGATACTGGCACAGGAGGGGCTGTTGTTGCTTACAGGGTACTGAGTGAGGAGGGGCCGGCAGGCCTGCCCTGAGGGGACCCACTGGTAAAAATTAAGCTAGGGGAAGAAAAAGAAGAATTAGACTTTTTAAATTGACACTGGAGCTACATTTTCAGTTTTAAATCAGGAATTAGTGCCAAAAAGTGATGAGTTTATTCAAGTAATGGGAGCTACAGGCCAATCAGAAAAAAATTTCTTTTTGAAACCCCTAAAATATAAAATTGGAAAACAAACGGGAGTCCATCAGTTTTTGAATTTACCAAATTCGCCCAAACCCCTATTGGGCAGAGACCTACTAGAAATTCTGGGAGCTGTAATAGAATTTAAACAAGGTAAAATTGGACTTAAGGTAAAGAAAGAACAAATAATAGCAGCTCTGAGTTTAGCAATGAGCTATGTGCAGCCAAACCAGGATCATTTAAATGTCAATCAGATTTTAGATTACGTATACACAGGAGTTTGGACTACTAAAACACTAGGAAAACCAAAATGGGCAATTCCTATTCAAACAGAACTACAACCAGGAGCCAAGCCAGTGGTTAAGAAACAATATCCACTGAGACTAAAAGATTGGACAAGGGAATTGAACCCATAATAGAGAAATTTTTAGAATTAGGATTATTAATAGAATGTGAATCAGACGGTCTTACCTCAAGGTTTTAAAAAACAGTCCCACAATATTTGGAAATCAATTATCTAAAGAATTGGAGCAATGGGAATGGCCACAGGGAGAGGGCGTTCTTCTACAATATGTAGATGATTTACTCATAGCAACTGAAACTGAGGAAAAATGTATAGAATGGACAATTGTATTGTTGAATTCCTTGGGACTAAATGGATATCGAGTTTCTCAACAGAAGGCCCAATTGGTGCAAGAAAAAGTGATATACCTGGGATACGAGATCTCCAGAGGACAACGATCTCTGAGAACAGAGAGGAAAGAAGCCATCTGTCAGATGCCCAGACTGGAAATGGTGAGAGATCTGCGGGCCTTTCTGGGTATGACAAGCTGGTGTCGTTTATGGATATACCAGTATGGAATACTTGCAAAGCCCCTGTATGAACTGCTAAAAGAAGCCAAAGGTGTTCTACTCTTGACACCAGAAGTAGAAACAGCCTTTAAAAGACTGAAACAAGAATTGATGAAGGCCCCAGCATTAGGCCTGCCAGATGTAACAAAACCATTCTGGCTATTCTCACATGAACGACAGGGAATGGCCTTGGGTGTCCTGGCTCAAAAACTCGGACCCCACAAAAGGGCCGTAGCCTACTACTCTAAACAATTAGATGAAGTAAGCAAGAGATGGCCTACCTGTTTGAGGTCAGTAGCTGCTGTGATAATGAACATAGAAAAAGCCAGAAAGCTTACTATGGGCCAGAAAATGACTGTTCTAGTATCCCATACTGTGTCAGCAGTATTGGAACAGAAGGGTGGCCATTAGCTGTCACCTTCCAGATTCCTGAAATATCAGGCAATCCTAGCTGAATCAGATGATATAACCATTCAAGTGACTAACGTCAACCCAGTCTCATTCCTAGAAGGAAGAATGTCAGCAGAGCCCGTCGAGCATGACTGCCTGGAAACCATCGAAGCTGTGTATTCCAGCCATCCGGACCTTACAGAAGAACCGCCTGAAGATGCAGAAGACTGGTTCACGTATGGCAGCAGCTTTATGAGGTATAGGGTGAGACTGGCAGGTTATACAATAACCACAACAAAACAGGTAATCGAATCAAACCCTCTGCCCGCAGGAACCTCAGTGCAAAAAGCAGAGCTGATAGCTCTGACCCAAGCTCTTGAACTAGCAGAAGGACAACAAATTAACATTTGGACATATTCTAAATATGCTTTCTCCATTGTACATGCATATGGAGCAATTTGGAAGGAGAGAAGACTGCTGACAACCCAAGGAAAAACTGTAAAACATGCTGAAGAAATCCTACGGTTGTTAGAAGCCGTCCAACTCCCAAAACAAGTGGCCATAATGCATTGCAAGGGACACCTAAGAGGTAACACCGTTCCAAAAATCGGTAACCGAAAAGCTGATGCAGAGGCTAAATTAGGTGCTGCAAAAACTGAAGAGGTAATTATATCAGCCCTAGTTCCAGAGGAATTAGATACTAATTTTAAACCAGAGTACGAAGACTCAGATCACAGGTGAATACAAAGGAACAAAGGTAAGCTAGAATAGCAGGGCCAAAACTTTTCACAGCAATAAAGCAAGTCACATCTCGATGTGAACATTGTTTGAAGAATAACCCGAACACAGGGACTAGAATACAGAAAGGGGCAATAAACAGGGGAAAATTCCCTGGAGAAGTGTGGCAAATTGATTTCTCTGAACTCCCAAGAAAAGGGGGGGTATAGATACCTCCTTGTTTTGACAGACACATTTTCTGGGTGGCCTGAAGCATTCCCATACAGAACAAATGTAATAGCAGTGGGAAAACATTTTGATAAAAATACCACAGTGGTAATAGACAACCATCCCAAACAACCTGTCTGTAAATTGCATCCATTATATCCTGGTGACCGAGTATACGTTCAGAATCTTTCAGGAAAACCTCTACAATAAAAGGGGGAAGGACCATTCCAGGTACTACTTGTAATAAACTATATATATTTTAAAGGGGATTTTTTGTTAAGCTTAGTAAAACTTCGGGGGGCCAAGATGGCGGGCGGGCAGGCGGCCACGCGTTCGGCGTGCTCCTGCAGCTGGGTGGTGGGTGGTGAGGGACCCGCTCCTGCTCTCGCGGCTCGTCGTGGCCCTGCATGCGTGGGAAAGGCTGCAGCACCGATCTGTGCAGTCGACCTCCTGGAGAAGCCGTCGGGAGCTGTGCTTCGACGTCGGAACGGCGGAGCGGTTGGCAGATGGCCGGCGGCCATGTGGGGCCGGGCTGCGGGACCGGGCCGCGCCGGGTCGGACCGGGCGGGTGCAGGGAGGGGGCCGGACGGTCCCGGGGGTTCCCCAGACCGTCGAGGGGGGGCGGGTAGATGGTCCCGTTCAGCGCGGGGGGGAAATCCCCTGGTCGAGCTGTGCCGGGTCAGGCCGGGCAGGAGCAGGGGGAAGGGTGGACGGACCTGGAGCTTCCCCGGGCCAACGTGGGGGGCCAGCGGGGCGGCCTCATTTGGGGGCCGCGGACGGGCAGTGGAAAGGGGAGCTTGCAGTGGCACGCTGGGGGCTGAGGTTTGGGGTGGGTAGTGGGTTTATTCTGGAGGCTGGGGGGTTTTGGCTGGGCAGGGGATGTGGAGGGTGCCCTAACCTAGGGTGTATGCGGGGACTTCTTACACGTGTGCCTGCCATTGCCTGGGGGTATGCCGGGATCGCCGGGTGTTATCGCAGTGGGAGTTGGGATATGATGGGTTCGGCTTGCTAGTGGCTTCTAGTGGCTTCTGCCCAGGAATGTGGTGTGCTTTTATTATTGTTGTTGTTGTTCTGTGGGTTTTTGTGCTGGTGCTTGTTGTTGGTTTTGTTTTTGTTCTTTGTTTGGTTTTGTTTTATTTGTGTGGTTGTTTTGGGTTTGTTGTGGGGTTTTTGTTTGTTTGGGTGTTTGTTTGTTTTTGTTTGGGTTTTTGGTTGTTTGATAGGTTTTTGGTTTTTTTGGTTTTTTTTTTCCCCCCTCTTCCCTTCTTCTTCTCCTAGTGTCTTGAGGGGTGCTCAGGGCAAGGAAGTGTCCCTGGGTTAAACTGTAGGACGCTGTGAAGGAAAAGTTGGGAGAGCAGGGCTTGTCCAAACTATTTCAGTATGCCCTTATGAGGTTGCGAGCTGTGCTGGCGGTGGCATATGCCTCCGGTAGGGTCTCCCATGCCAGACAGGTCAAAACTGAAGGGTCAAATGTGTCCGTGGGCAGGATGAGCTCACTAGCCTTCCAGCGGTCATCCTAGGAGAAGGACAACTCTGATCTCAAACCCGGGCAGATGGAGCTCGCTTAGCCCTGTAAGGCCATCCATCCAAGAGAAGGATACTCTAATGAAACCTACGTCCTGAGGATCTCACTGTCACCGTCCAAGCTTGCTAGGCCCTGGCAGATGAACCTCAGGAGTAAAGGGTGGGATCAGTTCTGTGCAAGCTGAGCCTCACCTAAAAAAACCCACTGCGCAGGCTCTAGGGTTATACCCACACTTGTAAAGTCCTGCAGCGACAGGTGAGGGACGAAACAGCAGGTGATAAGGTGCACTGGAAGCTGCAGTCCTAACCCTGCATGCAGGCGGTTCAGGACATTGGTCGCCTGAGTCTGACCCTGGAGATGACAGACTCACTCGGCAGCATCCTGAATGACCAAGCAGCCTTTTCCAAGGAGAGCACTGCTTGCTCCGCATGGAGAGGGGCCTAGAAAAGGTGGCCTAACCAAAACTCATCTCCATCCTTCACCTGGTTGGCTAGCCGCGGCCAACAGGCACCTTCTGTTGCGGTCAAATAAAGATTAAGAGCAAAAGGCACACACCTGCCTCCAAAGGTGTACTCAAATTAACACTCACATGCTGGAACATCAGAACCATGCTCGATACTGCAAACAGTGGACGTCCTGAGCATTGCTCTGCTCTAATTGCCCATGAACTGTCACGACTCAACATCGACATCGCTGCTCTCAGTGAAGTTCGTCTTCATGAGGAAGGCAGCCTTAGAGAACATGGTGCCGGTTATACACTCTACTGGTCAGGTAAACCCAGTTCTGAAAGGCATCTCTCAGGAGTTGGCTTCATGATTAAAAACTCTATTGCCTCTAAACTCGAAAATCTGCCAACTGGTCATTCTGATCATATCATCTCCCTACACCTCCCACTACACAACAAGCAACATGCTGTTCTCTTCAGTATATATGCCCCAACCCTCCAAGCTGACCCTGCTGAAAAAGATAAATTCTACAACGACCTCACGCCACCTTATCCAAAAGGTTCCTGCAGATGATAAGATCATTATCCTTGGTGATTTCAACGCCAGAGTAGGAAAGAACTCTGAAGCCTGGAAAGGAGTACTAGGCAAGCATGGTGTTGGGAACTGCAATGATAATGGTCGCCTCCTGCTAGAGTTTTGTGCTGAGCAGCAGCTTACCATCACCAACACTATCTTTCAGCAGAAAGATAGTCTGAAGACAACCTGGATGCATCCTAGGTCCAAGCACTGGCACCTCATTGATTATATCCTGGTCCGGCAGAGAGATACCCGCGATGTTCGTCACACCCGCGTGATGCCTAGTGCAGAATGTCAAACGGATCGCCTCGTGCGCTGTAAACTTAACCTCCACCTTAAATTCAAACCTAAAAAGGGCAGCACTCCTAGAAGGAGACTTCAAGTTAACAGTCTTCAATCAGCTACAGTGAGGGACAGCTTCCAGGCAAATCTTCAATCCAGGCTCAAAGTTCATTCCACAGACTCCTCTCCCGAAGCACTTTGGCAACTTATTAAAAGTAGCATTCTGCAGTCCTGTGAAGAATCCTTAGGGTTCTCCTTCAAGAAAAACAAGGACTGGTTCCATGAAAACAATCTTGAGATCCAGGAATTGTTGAGGAAGAAGAGAACTGCTCACCAAGCCCACCTTGCTCAGCCATCTTGTCATATAAGAAAAGCAGCCTTTTGACTCGCATGCAGCAAGCTGCAACAGAAACTTCGTGACATCCAGAACAAGTGGTGGACCAATCTAGCGGAAAAAATCCAATTATGCGCAGATACAGGTGACTACAGGGGATTCTATGAGGCTCTGAAAACAGCCTATGGTCCTACACGCCAGGTTCAAAGCCCATTACTCAGTGCAGATGGCCAAATGCTTCTCACAGATAAAGTTTCCATCTTGAATAGATGGTCTGAACACTTTCAGACCCTCTTCAGTACTAACTGTGTAGTTCAAGACTCAGCATTGCAGTTCATTTCACAACAACCCGTGAAAACTGAACTGGATACCGCCCCCACCATGGGAGAAACTCTTAAAGCAATACAGCAGGTGAAAATTGGCAAGGCAGCTGGGGTTGACGGAATCCCACCTGAAATCTGGAAGTACGGTGGCCAAGCACTCTGTGCTAAGTTTCATGAATTTGTGGTGCGCTGTTGGGAACGAGGTGAACTACCTTCAGACCTTCGTGACGCTGTCATCATCACCTTGTACAAGAGGAAAGGAGATAAATCAGACTGCTCAAATTACCGAGGTATTACTCTGCTCTCCATTGCTGGTAAAATCCTTGCAAGAATTCTGTTGAACAGATTAATACCCACCATAGCAGAAGATCTTCTACCTGAAAGCCAGTGTGGTTTCCGAGCCAACAGAGGTACCACAGACATGGTATTTGTTCTCAGACAACTGCAAGAGAAGTGCAGGGAACAGAACAAAGGACTCTATGTTACCTTTGTTGATCTCACCAAGGCTTTCGACACTGTGAGCAGAAAAGGTCTGTGGCAGATTTTGGAACGTTTAGGATGTCCTCCCAAGTTCCTCAAAATGATCATCTCGCTTCATGAGGACCAGCGCGGCCAAGTGAGACATGGTGACGCACTTTCTGAGCCGTTTCCAATAGCCAATGGTGTGAAGCAAGGCTGCGTTCTTGCACCAACTTTATTCACAGTCTTCTTCAGCATGATGCTCCAAAGGGCCACGGCAGACCTCGATGATGAAAACGGTGTCTACATTCGATATCGTACGGACGGGAGCCTGTTCAACCTAAGGCGACTGAAGGCCCACACTAAGACCTTAAATTATCTTATCCGTGAGCTGCTTTACGCTGATGATGCTGCCCTCGTTGCCCACACAGAAGTAGCTCTGCAGCGTCTAACATCCTGCTTTGCAGAGGCTGCTGAGCTGTTTGGACTGGAAGTCAGCTTGAAGAAGACAGAAGTCTTATATCAGCCTGCACCTCAGGAAGTCTCCCATCATCCCCATATCACCATTGGTGAAACAGAGCTCAAATCAGTCCAGCAGTTTAGTTACCTGGGTAGCATCATCTCCTCAGACGGTAAGATTGATGCAGAAATAGACAACAGGTTAGCAAAGGCATACAGAGCTTTCGGTAAACTCCATAAAAGAGTGTGGCAAAACAAACACCTGAAGAAAAGTACAAAGATCAGCGTTTACAGAGCTGTTGTACTGTCTACTCTTTTGTATGGGTCCGAATCATGGGTCATTTACCAGCACCACTTGCGTCTCTTAGAACGCTTCCATCAGCGCTGCCTCCGTACAATTCTCAACATCCACTGGTCTGACTATGTGACCAACACATCTGTCCTTGAACAGGCAGCAATCACGAGCATTGAGGCCATGCTGCTGAGAACACAGCTGCGCTGGGCAGGGCACGTCTCCAGGATGCAGGACTACCACCTCCCTAAGATCGTGCTCTATGGGGAACTTGCCACTGGCTGCCGCAAGAGAGGAGCCCCGAAGAGAAGGTACAAGGACTCCCTGAAACAATCCCTCAGCCTTGGCCATATTGATCATCACCATTGGTCTACCCTGGCCTCCAATCGGGAGGCCTGGAGACACATCATCTATAACGCTGCTGCTTCTTTTGAGAACACACGCAGGATCACTCTCGAGGAGAAAAGACAACGCAGAAAGAATCGCGTCTCGTCGATATCACCTGGGGAGTCTTTCTGCTGTGCCTTCTGCAACCGGACTTGTCTATCTCGCATTGGCCTTTTTAGCCATCAGCGCGCTTGTAGCAAGCGTGGGTAGAGCCCTTTCAAATCTTCGTTCGCGAAGCCTAGCCATGATGATGTAGTAAAACTTCAGGACATTGATGTGTGATTTCCATGTGTATTTCCCACATAGCTGTTAAATGCTTCTAACAAACTGCCGTTTGTTCCCGAGGCTGATAATGAAGGGGGGAGGGAAGTCTGGCAATGTAATTAACTACACAAGCTGGAGACACTGAGAAGCTTCCTCTAAACAAGGAGTCAAAGTGATTTATATGTACGATAAGACTGGGAGGAAAAATACCTATTAAAGGCGCATGCTCCAAGCCGGGTTCATCTTGCGGACATCGAGGAAGACTAAAAATCTTCATCGCAGAGACCCCGGCCCACAAAGAAACCCCCAGACCACGGACGCCGGTAACACAGCCCAGGAACATGCATGGGGAAAACTTTGCAACTGAGCATGTGCAAAAAGCACATGCCCCGGACTATGTATGGATAAGAACCTAAGCACTGAGCATGTCTGGACGGAAAGCCGGAGGGTTCAAAAGGGGAAGTTTGAGAGCTTGGGGCGGGCGGCGGCGAGTTGTGAAAGAACTTTCTTCTGTTCTAAACGGCCCCCCCTCCCGGCGCGCGCCGAATTGTTTATCTACCGCTTATTAATAAATTTGCTTGCTATTGTAAATTGGCTTCTTCAATTTATTTAAGGCACTGCTGGTAACTTATAACACTACTGACCACCTTCACGGCGATCCAGATTAAGGAACAACCTGCTTGGATCCACTACTCCCGGGTCAAGAAAGCTCCAGAGAAACCAAAAGAGAATTCCTGAGGGAACTCACTAACATGGACTGGCATACTCCAGCATTATTCCTTGGACTTTTGATAAGTATAATCTCAATACAAAACACTACCATGGAATGGCCATGGTCAAATGCACGAGTTATCACATCAATATTTTCGGCTGAGACAGCGCCTCGACCAGGCATAACCATTTATGTCCTACACAATAACATACCATACACACAACAGGACTGGATTAAACCCCCAAAATCATTAAACACTGTATTAGGAATAGTTATGCTTTTACTATCCTCTTTAAATATATGGCTGTAGTATAAATTACACTCTATAATCAAAAGGACCCAGATAATGTAGGCAATAATTCACACCCATACTTCATTGGAACTTGACGAAAGAGTTCGTAAGTTCTAAAAAAAGGGGGGAATGAAGGAAGACAAGGCTTCAGAAGAGTTAATCGAAACACTTTTACTGTAAGAACTCCTTATCTCCCTCCCCTCGTTTCTGTAAGATTATGTCCTGTACCAGTTCAACAAGATACATTGAGCAAGGAACCCAGAGGTAATAAATTATAGCCAAATAGGCTAAGGTAGACATTTGAATAGGTGAAATAGGCCTGAAGCCAAGGTTTTCTTCAAACCTGGACGATCAGAACATGGAACAATAGAAAGTACGAAAGGTCCCCGAGGTCACCCGATGAAGAAGAGTAGATTTGCGACCCCATGATGAAGTAAAGACCGGAACTACCCTAATTTATTCCTCAAAATAGAGACCATGCCTCAAACTCCGCCTTGACTCCACCTGCTATGAATATTGTAATCTAATGATGCAATAATATGAATATGTATGTGATTATGTTGTAATCATTGCCAAACCTGTATAAAATACTCATTCTGACCTGACCAGCTCGGAGCCTGTTTTCCCAGCAATAGCTGGCAGGCTGCCCGGCTGCTCAATAAATAAATACCTGCTGTTTAAGGCATAAAACTCTGTCTCTAAACAGTTTTAATCTGCCTTTTTGGGCATCAACCGGCTGGGCAGAGTGGCTGGAGAGCAACCAGGCAGAAAGGGATCCGGGAGTTTGTATCAACAGGAAGCTGAACATGAGCCAGCAGTGTGCCCAGGTGGACAAGAAGGCCAATGGCATCCTGACCTGAATCAGGAACAGTGTGGCCAGCAGGAGCAGCGTCGTGGGTTTTCTCTGGGCCAATTTCCTCTCACCCCCCACACAATTGCTATAAGTAAAGAGAAGGTTTATGCAGGTTTATGCAGACAAAAGAGATCTGACTGGGGAGAATAATATTAGGATTTATTACTAGCAGGATAAAAACTAAAGAACAATTACAAAAATACCCTTTCCCCCTTTGTATCAGTTCAGGAGGAGAAGCAGTCTTTGTTCCATTTCCAGAGCTCCAGGTCTTTTAAATAATTTTGCTGCACTCAAAAGTTCTTCTTCTATTATCTCTAGTACAACTCCAATTCGTTGCAGCTGGAACTTTTTCTCTTTCTCTCTCTCTTCTATGTTGGCCTCAGGGCTGGGCCTACCCCCCTCCTGGGCTAAGACTGGAGGCTGGGGGTTACCCAGGCCCTGCAGGGTCTTCCATGGACTGCAAGGAGACACTTGCCTACCATGGATCTTCACCACAGGGTCACAAGGGATAATGGCTTTTGAGTTCACCCCTGTTTCCTGTGGGATCTCGCCTCACAAGAGAAGTCCTTGAAGGACCTCTCTAGCATGAGTTTACACCTTTGGGCAACAGTTCTTCCATTCTCTGCTGTCCCTCAGGATCACAAATTCAGCTGCACTAGCATAGATCCCTCACTGAGATCACAACATCCTACATGGGCCACCTCGCTCCAGCGTAGGTCTCTCTCTCCATGGGCCACAGGTCTCCAGTAGGACTGTTTTATCTAGGCTTTCCATGGAGTCACATCTTCTTCATGCACTCCTCTGCTTTGGCGTGCGCTCCTTCATGAGCCTTGTAATTCACAGAGGTGAAGGGGGGAGTTGTCATGGGTTTGCCTACCAGCACCCCCTGCCCTGGGGTTGGAAATAGTTTTTTCCCAGTGGATTTCCAGAGAAAAAGCCAATCTGCAGCTCATGAAGAAGCCCACGCCCAATCATTATATGCTCTTGGGATAAAAAGGACTCTGAGGTGCACTGGTTAGGGTGTTTAGAGAAGTATGTTTAAATGCCATTAATGTGTATATTGCCACGTGTGCTTGTCATAAGTTTTTGTGACATGGAAGTTTTGAACGTAAGGACTTTCTTCAAGTTCATATAAAGCAGTTGTCATTAAAGTTAAATTGCTATTAGTGAAAATAAATAGATGAATAGGTGATATTTTTCATCTTTTAGTAATTTTTAATGAATGAAGGTTTGGGTTTATTGTAAGATGAAAAGGTGTGCAAGTTTGACTTGTTTTTGTTCATTTAAAGTTGCATTTTGGATAAACTTGTTTGTTTTCTGGATAAATGGTTACTGTAAGTTTTCATTTATTCTGTAAACTATGAAGACAAATGAGCAAGGTTTTTACAGCCTTGTAATTTGAGGCTGAAATTTAGTGTAATCATTCATTTCAGGGAGCATTCCTTAACATTTATGAACAATTTGAGGATTTGTCCTATTAATATTGAAGTATTAAACTCATTGAGTTAAAACATAGTGTAAAAGGACAAAATTATAAGAGATTTTTTACAAAATAAAATCAACTGTGTTGAAAAGATGAAGGAAGAAATTTTTTACCATGATGATGGTGAAACACTGAAACACTGGTTACCCAGAGAGGTAGTAGATGCCCCATCCCTGGAAACATTCAAGGTCAAGCTGGACAGGGCTTAGAGTAACCTGATATAACTGATGTCCCTGCTCATTGCACAGGGGTTGGACTAGATGCCCTTTAAAGGTCCCTTCCAACCCAAACTAATCTATGATTCTGTGAAAATTCTGGAGATAAGCATGTGTCATTTGGGAAGAGATGATTAAAAATGGTGCACAGAGAATGTTATTCCAAGTATATTTAAACTTGCTGTTTAGAATTCACCTAAGATTAAAGGTAACTAAATAATTTGTTAGTTTAAGATACAGCTTTTGATGGAGAAACTACTCAGAGTTCTGCCGTGATGATGCACATCTTTCAGGTTTAGTAATTATTCTTTATTAACAATTTTTTCTTTTCTTTCTACCATTTCTTCCATGTTTTGCAGATGATTTGAGAATACTCTTCGCAGTAAAAAGAGTAAAAGTAGCTATAGTTTTTAATGAAATAAAGTTTTGTGATTAGAAAGCTTTGTTAAACATTGATCAGTAAGACATGACATTATAAAGGTCAAAAGTGATTACTATTTTTTATCAAAATAATACTGTCCCAGTTTAAATGAGACAAGGGTCTTTTGCTGAGGATGGATTAGGAGGAAAAGACCCAAACTCCTCTTTCCAAGCAATTATAAATCCAAAATTAAGAGGCTTTGATTGAAGGAAAACAAATTATGGAAAAGGGAAAATAACAGCCCTTTATTAAAAGGTATGTGTGTATTAACAGGAACACGAAAAAAAAACAAGTAAAATAACTAAGTAATACTCCTATACCCACCAATAATCCCCTTCAAGAACAAAACCGATAAACCGGCAAAAAGAAAATAGTTCAATTTCTTGCACCCTTTGGTGCGGTTCCAACCACAGTCAGCAGGGGGCACCATCGGGTCACTAGAGATGCAAAATTTGTAATGTCCTGTACCATTCACCAGGTGGCGTTGTTGGGTCACTGAAGGTGCAAAAACTTGTAATGTCCTATTGTAGTCACCAGGTGGCGCTGTTGGATCACTGAAGGAGTAGAACTTGTAATGTCCAGTGCCCGTCACCAGGCAACGCTGTGAGATCCTTGGCTGCCGCCAGGTGGGGGTGGGGGGAGAAGGGAAGGAAAACAACAGCAATAAAACAGAAAGTTCTCCCAATGGAAGAAAACTCACAAACTTCAGCTGATTAGGGTCCGTTGTAAGCAGGGCCTGCAGCCAGCCACAGTTGAGCCAAGAGCAGCAGCAAAAACTCCCCTCCGACAGGAAAGAGACAAAGAAACCCAGCAGTGTCTGCAGCCCGTAGCAGGCTCCCCTCAGGGCAGAGAGTGAGACTGAGCTCCCCCCCCAGCCTCCACCCCCTTCCAGTCACACACCCCAGTAGCCCCCCCCCAACTCCTCCCCCTTCGTTGCTAGGAGACTAAATTCGGCCATTAGTGGCCTGGCCGATTTCTTTGTTCACCTGATGGCTCATCCACAGAGCACACACGCAGGGCAGAAGGGAAAGAAAAATTCTTTGCTGAAATCAGAACTATGACAAATACTCAAATTAATTGATATTTAACAATGTGTTTGATGCCTTTTTTTCCTTGATTGGTGATGGAATATTATGTATTTAATGTTTTCTAGGTATTATCAGTCTGTGCAAACCTGGAAATTCTGGGATTCAGTCTCTTATTGGGATGCTCTGTATACCAAATATGGAAATACAGGTAGATGGTAAATATTTAGTACTGATATAGGAATAATATTGGATTTTTTAATTAAAAATTAAAATTTTAACAATTTCATCATTTTAGTGACTCCAGTTATGAGACCATGAGCCTCAACTTCATTTGACACCCAAGTTAAAGTCTATAATTCCCTTATAAAATTCCTGTATGATCTTTAACAAGTTGCTTGCTTTTTCTGTCTCAACTCCTTACATGTAAGATGAGAATAGAATCCCATGCTGTATATCTGAGAGGAGGGAATGGAGGAGAGAGAAGTGCATAAATTAGTTTTTGGCCACAAGTCAAAGTAAATTCAGGGTAGCTGCAGTTAGGAGTTTGAAGCATTGATAAATAAAAATGTTTCTTCCCAATTACCTGCTAAATGAAGAACTTGATGGTGGTGGTACTGTTTTAAAAAACTGTAAGCCTGAGCTTCCGTAGAATTTGGGGTGAGTCAGACACTTGTAAATTAAGTAAGCCCCTTCCCTTCATCTCTCTCCAGGTTCACTTAGGTTATGAAAATAAGCATGTTATCTTAAAAGAAACCCTGAAACAAAGACAGAAATTCTAGCACTCTCTATAAATCTTAACCTCAATGTTAATAATAAAAAATGATCAATTTTTGTAAATCTATAAAAATTCTGCCTTTTTTTTTTTTTTTGTAGCAAGGTCTACTTGAAGTTCTTTACGATATATTTCGCCTACCTCTCCCTATGGTTGCAGAAGAATTTATTGAGTCACTTCTTAGTGTAGGTAAGTATTTTGGTTCTTGTTCACATAAAAATTCTTTCTATTAAGCTCTTGTGCAAATTTTAACCCTTCACTGTTTCCTCTATATTGTAAATTATGTCAGTCTCAACTGTTTCATCACTGAATTAATTGGGTGTTCTTAAGTCCTGTTTACAACTCTTTATCAGCTGTTCAGTGTTAATCAAGCTACTAGAAGTCTAGTTTTTTTCTAATATCCTTAATATATATCAGTTGTATGTTTCATACAACAGCAGTAATGGAGCATTCATGCAAAAGACTGTGTAAATATGTTAATGCAAATTAGACTTCTTCAAAGTGTTAGAAGTGTTAGTAATGTAGAAATGTTAGTGAATGTTACAGAAGTGAATGTGTTTTCATGTCTATATATTTAGCAGAGTTAGTCTTTTATCTTTAGAATTACTCATTTATAAGCAGAAGAGTATCTTCTGCTTTGTCTCTCAGTGCAAAAATATGAGCCCAGAAGGAGTAAGTCTCAACCTTTAATGTTCCGGTAATTCTCTTCTTCAAACTGTTGTTATAAGTGTCTTTATCACACAGTTGTATAATCAAGCTTAATCCTTGTTCTGTCCTTATAAGCAAATAAATTTTTATTTGTTGCAAACTGGCTACTTTGCAACATATGGATGTAACAGTTTAAAATGTTAGGGGTTTTATGATATTTTCTGGTAAACAAGTTCAATGTGTTTATGAATTGGAAATTTCATTATTTTGGTTGATATTTAAATGAGATATTTGTCCTAGCTTTGAAGTTAGTCTTGCTTTGTGCAAGAGTGTGGATTAGATGACTTGTTAGGGATCCTTTCTGACAAAATTTTCTATAATTTTAAACCTGAAATAACAGTTAGTAAGAACTATTATTCATGTATTGAGAACCACTAAAATAATTCTATGAAATGCAGTGTTATAAGTACAATTGTCCATATTTTCTTGTTGTAGATCCAAGCAGATTTCAGGACTGCTGGAGACTTTCTGATGGCTTTGTAGCTGCTGAAGCTAAAACTATACTACCACATCAAACCAGGTCCAAGTGAGCATTTTACAAACTCAGTCTAAACTCTTGATTAAGTTTTCTGTTGTTGTTGACAAAAATACTTGTTATTTTCTTGCAGACACAATAAGAAATGTACTTTCTAAACCATTTTCATACATTTTTCCCCTTTGACCTGATCTCATGGATAATTACTTGGCTTTCGTGCTTTCAACTTTTATTACTAATGGACTTCTAGATGTAACTACTGTCTTGAAGTTTAAATAGATGTTTGCTACTTTTTTTCTATAAACATTACAATAAGATGTTTTACATTAATTGTAATGATTTTTTTAATTTTTTGAAGGGTCTGGTTGAAGTGATCACAAGTAGTGATTACCATGTATCTGCTAGAGCAACTATCCTTTTAGGAGAACTTTTGCACATGGTAAGTAAGACTTTTTGTTGATAATAAGTAGTATTAGTAGCTCATTTTAAATAGATATTTCCTCCTATAGCTTAGAATTTATGTTACAAATTTCGTACATACACTTTTCATCAAAATAATAGTTTATTTTATATTACAACATATGGCGCTTCATATATTAAAACCAGCATGAGTCAATAGGAAGGCTGTTTGGAATGTACTGGAAGTGCTAGGGCTTCTGCTCTGAGGATAGTCTTCAGTAATCAGTTGTATTTTTAAGCTGGAGCCCTGGAAACTCATTGGTTACTGTGTTTGGGAAAAGAACTATTGATACTTTTTGCTTTTCCTAAAATGATAGTAGCTCTATGGCAGTGTGTTTAGCTTTCTGGTTTGTAGGCTAGGCAGATGAAACTTGTTTTTATGTTCAGTTTGATGTGGCTTGGGCGCTTCATATTATTCTTTCAGGCAACTCCAACTTGATGGAGTGCTCTTTCAGCACTGTTGTTGGTAGCCCCTGCTGCAGAGAAGCTGAAGGGACCTTGCTTTGTTCCTTTTCCCTCTCCTTAAAATCTTGTACAGTAGCTTTTTTTTTTCCTTCACGCTGTATCACAACGAGATTAAAGTTTTGCCATTCCACACTGATAGCAGAAATAAAAACTTTACTCACAGTATCCCGGAATTTCCAAATAAGGAACAATATAATCTTAGAGAAGTCCTCAAGAGTTAGATAAGGAATGTAACTCAAACAAACAGGATGTAAACTAAACTCTGTGTACCCAGATAAAATAAAAACCAAATGTTACAGTTTTTGGTGGTGAAGTACAATGATGCTGTGCCTCCTCAAGAACTGAGGTCAAGACAATGAAGAAGACCTGGAAGTACCAAAAAAAGGCTTCCAATAAGGATGTAACTATGTAAAGCAAACTAATGAATATGTATTAAGTAAGTAAGACTACCTAATGAATATATAAACAGTATGTGTAATAAAAAACCCTGTCTAACACATTTGGCATGTTCAATTAGAGGAGCTATCCTCTGAATGTCCAGTATACTGAATAAAGAAGAATGTCCTTTTCAATATCTACAAATTGGTGTTAAGAAGTTTGTTTCTGCTGCTTTTCAGTATCACACTAACAGGATTTATACTTATTTCAAAAACTAGACATGAGAGGACACTGTAAACCTATTCATAGAATTGTAGAATATCTCCAGTTGGAAGGGACACATAAGGATCATAAAGTCCAACTCCCTGCTCCTTGCAAGACTACCTAAAACTAAACTGTGACTAAGAGTGTTGTCCAGACACTCCTTGAACTCTGTCAGGCTTGGTGCTTTGACCACTTTCCTGAGGAGCCTGTTCCAGTGCCCAACCACCTCAACCTTTTCCTAATTTCCAGTCTGAACTTCCCCTGATGCAGTTTCATTCCATTTCCTCATGTCCTATCACTGGTCACCAGAGAGAGGAGATCAGCACCTCCCCCTCTGCTGCCCCCCTTGAGGAAGCTGTAGACTGATGAGGCCACCCCTCAGCCTTCTCTTCTTAAAGCTAAACAAACCAGGTGACCTCAGCCACTCCTCATAAGCCTTGCCCTTGAGGCCTTTCACCATCTTCATAGCCCTCCTCTGGACACACTCTAATAGTGTGATGTCCTTTTTATATTGTGGTGCCCAAAACTGCCTCACCAGTGCAGAGCAGGACAATCACCTCCCTCAACCAGTTGGTGATGTGCCTGATGCCCCCCAGGACATGGTTGACCTTCCTGGCTGCCAGGGCACTGCTGACTCATATCCAACTTGCCATTGACCCACCCCCCCAGATCTCTTTCCAGGGGGCTGCTCTTCAGCCTCTTGTTCCCCAATTTGTATGTAGAACCAAGATTATCCCATTCCAGGTGGAGAATCTGATACTTGGTCTTGTTAGATCTCACACAGTTGGTGATTGCCCAGCTTTCTAGTCTATCCAGATCTCCCTGTAAGGTCTCTCTACCTCTCTCAGTAACTCCCAAAATAACCTTTCCATAATTTTATCAGGCACTGAAGTTAGACTGACAGACCTGCAATTACCAGGGGCTTCCTTCTTGCCCTTTTTGAAAATTGGGACAGTATTTTCCAGTTTCCAGTTGGTTGGGACCTCTCCAGACTTCCAAGACCCTTGAAACATAATGGAGAGACATCCCATAATGGCATCAGCCAACTCTTTCAGTACCGTGGGATGAATCCCATTGTGTGTCCAGGTGGAGCAGCAAATCTCAAAAAAGTTTAGAATTGGATGGGAGTTTATTATTCCTCCAGTCACAGTCTTCCAATAGGAGGATCCAGGGGTCCCAGGTCCCATCATTGGTGTTGAAGACAGAGGTGAAGAAAGCATTAAACACCTCTGCTTGGTCCATGTCCCTATTTTTCACATGACCAACCTTGTCAATCAATGGACCAATGCTATCTCTGATTCTCCTCTTGCTGTTAACATATTTTTAAAAGCCCTTTTTGTTGTCCTTCACAGTACTGCCCAGCTTCAACTCCAATTGAGCTTTGGCCACATGAATTTTCTCTCTACAGTGGTTAACAGCATCTCTGTAGTCGTCATTTGCTGCCTGCCCTTGCTTTCAGTGTCTGTATTCCTTCCTTTTCAGTTGTAGAAGATCCCCACTCAACCAAGCTGGCCTTCTGTCCTGCTTGCTTGACTTCCGACACTTTGGAATTGCCTATTCCTGCGCTCTTAAGAGACGGCTCTTAAAAAGTGACCAGCATTCATAGACCCCAATACCTTCAAAAGCAGATTCCCAAGAGACCTTACTAACAGCCCAAAGTCTGCTCTCCCTATCTACAGCGATGAAGCTTTGCTGGCAGTTTTTCTTCTATTGCTAATGATTTGAAACTCAACTACTTGGTGGTCACTGTGACCAAGACAGTGACCAATCACCACTTTATCCACGAGTTCCTCTCTGTTTGCAAACAACATCTCCACTGTATGATATTCCCAATTGACATCTGACAAGTTAGTCACCCATAAGGACAAGGGCAACTGATCTAAAGATATCCCTGGATTCCTTGTAGAATAATTCATCAGTGTCATTGTCCTGGTTGGGTGGTTGATAATAGACTACCACAACAATATCCACTTTATTTGCTTTCCCCTTAATCCTACCCAGAGGCTCTCAACCATGTCATCACCAACTGCAAGCACCATACAATCCAATCGCTCCCTTACATACAATCCCACCACCCGCCCCATCCCCTCCCCCACACTTTGTTGCCTGCCCTGTCAATTCCTCCTGGAGAGCCTATAACCATCCATCATGGCACTACTGTATTTATCTTGCTCAGGTTGCTTTAGCCTACTCCAGACCAAAACCAACCAACTAACCAAAAGAAACCTGCCTGAAGAGCAGAACTTAAATTATTTTGGTATAGAGATGATACTGTTTTCATATACACTCCAGTACTACCTTTCAACCAGCTGAGAAACTGTTAGTCATGTGAAATTATATGATTTACCTTTCTTGCAAAACAGTTCTTCATTTTCATGGCCTTTCTTGATGGCAAGAGGCATATGCCGCAGAGCACTTTTTGATCAGTTTTGTTTTTTAAACTTTTTTTTCCCCCAAATGAACTGTTTTATAAGAGACAGTAAGATTGTGAAATACAACTTTTTCTTACAAAAATGTGAATATGATTTATCAGATATAGTCTGCATCTTCAAATTATAGAGTCATTTCAGCAATGTGGGATTGGTCTGTCCTTAATGCTCAAAAAAACCAAAACCACAATCTTGAGGTATAGGATTGCCTATCACTACTGTGACTTACAACAGCTCAGCTCAGCAGCGTGGTTCACAACCACAACAAATTTGTTCTTTAGTCTCTTCAGTGATTTTATTTTATTTGTTCTTTAAGTAACTGGTTGGATTTTTTGAGTGTTCAGTCAGCCATGTAGTTTGAAAAGAGGAATCTGCATTAATATGTGCTATTTTTCATGGCTTCTGGAATATATTTGAATGGGAGTGATTAGATGCACTAAAGTTTGAGTATGCTGCAAAGCATAGATATATCTTAGTTTTCTAAAGAGGTAATTCACTAGTCTGAGATGACCACTTATCAAAATATTGAACAAATGTTTGTGTTCTAATTTTATGGTATTGAAGTAATTTCTTTATCTTTATTATTTTTTAGTTTTCAAAAGTATTTGCACAACTACCCAAATTGTTTCCCAAAGCCTGAATGTTTCCCAAAATAAAAGCAATTAAATGTCCAGTAACTTGTGGAGTTATGTTTATTTATCAGATAATTCTTTTGTGCAAAATCATTGGTAGTCAAAAGTATTGAATGAACATCCTTAGCTTAAATTGTGTTTCTGATTTTAGGGTTTTTAGTACTTTTATACACATGACATAAGGATATCTGATGCTTTGTGTGTTTTTGCATTTTACAGCTTTCATAAACCACCAGTGAAAAAAATACAAATGAAAAGACCCTGAAATAAGACTCTGAGTTGTAATAGTCTTAAGTTATTTTAAATTCTATTTCAAATTGATTAATTAGGTCAAATATTCAAAATGGTACGTATAAGTATTTCTCTGATATAATGCCAAGGGTAGTTTTGTTGCTATACATTTGTGAAAGTCTTGTGAAAAGTGATGGATTCTTCAAATGTTGATCCTAAAGAGATGGCTGAAAATGTACTAAGGTATTCTAACTAGTCTTTTATTATTTCTTAGGCAAACATAATCCTTCCTCATTCTCACAGTCATCACCTATACTGCTTACCAACACTAATGAATATGGGAGCATCTTTTGACATCATGAAAGAGAAAAGACTAAGAATTCTAAGTTATACTTGGAAGTGAAAATATGTACGTCTCCTTTTCCCCCTGCAGTTGAATGAAAACCTACATTATGAGGTTTTTTTATAGCTGAAACCACTGTTGTCTTTATTTAAAAGAAAAATAGAATATAGAAATGGTTTGTGACACTTAGGGAAATAGTTTCTAGTGTATGATTCCAAAAGTATGATCTATTTACAGTAAGAATTTAGAAATTCAGAAATTTGAAAACAAAGTTTTCAAAGTAGATCTTGGAACACTTTTGCATAGATTGCAAGATTTTTCTTGCACAGAATTTTTATTAAATGAACTCTAAGGCACTACCTGAGATACGTTCTGTGTGTTTGACCTCTCCATGGTTTTGAAACTAAAAAAATTCTGTACCACTTTTTGTCTTTTGATGTTTATCTGTAGCTAATTAAATAGTTATGCAGCAAATCAGTGAATTATTATTAGTGTGAACAAGAGCAAAAACTGTAATATTAGCATCTGGCTGTTTTTTTAAACCTTTTTTCTTCAGAAGAAAATTATAATTTAACAATAGTAATTACATTAAAGCTTGAATAAGAACAGATCTTTTAAATAATTTAGTGCGGCATTCTCCAGTGGCATGTTGAGTACCATTAGGAATTGTTTGGCACTCATGTTAGTCAAATGAAGTGTATTTAGGCATCTGACTTGAAACAAATGTTTATGAAAGCTTTCTATTCCTCTTTGATTGAGAAATAACTAAATTCTGAAATTTTAAAAACCTGTGGCATTTTTATGTTGTTTTCCTTATTTTTTAGATTTTTTCTATACATCTACTGATCTTGCAATTTAACCTAAGAAATGCTGTGTCATAAAATGCCATCTCCTGGGTACTTCCCACAATTAAAACCTCTTGAGGAAAGAAGTAAAATAATTTGATAGATTACTTTCTTCAAAATGTGTATCTGTAACTCAGTGGTCTTACTTGCATTTCTTTGTAGAATACCATTTAAATTGAGTGTGTTGTGGTTTTTTTCTAATAGTAAATTATAGGAAATGTTTTTGTTAATTACTCTTGCCACTCCTGATCTGGTTTGTCATGTCAGTATTATCATAAATGTATCATTACTTTTTATTTTGTCTTTTGCTGTGTTGTCAGTGAGAAATTAAAGAATCTTTTTGAATTGCTACTATGAAGTGATAAATGCTGCTTGTAGAGTGCTTCCCAAAACTTAATACTCTTTTGCTTTTTAGTTTTGAAGGTTTCTTACACGTCACTAAAAGATTTTGATATGTGAAAACACAGTTAATTTTTGAAAAAAAAACATATCCAAAATTCCTTCACAGGGCATTTCACTTGGTCAAAGCTGTGGGAGGAGAGAAAGGATGAAGAGCAGGAGAGATATGTTTGTGGGTTACTTGGAATTTTTGTGTTTTTTGGCATATGTGGACATACCTGATAGAGTAGTAAGAAGTCCTGGTTTTGTTGGAAGAAAGTAATTTTGTAGATGTTGTATTTGTTGTATTTTAGGGATCCTGGTTTTGGTAAATGCTCTGCATTGTTTCATACTCTGAAAAACTGTAAACCCTGTTATAGATGAAATTTATGTAATTTAAGTTGGTGATCAAATTCACTGGTATTTGTTTGAAGAGAATACCAAAAAACCCACTCTCCTACCCTATGAGGATTTTTGTTTATGGGGAAGAAAGGGAGATGTACCTCCTCATTTTTAGACTTCTTTATTTCATTTGCTGAGCAAAGTTTTTTTTCTGCTACCATTATTTTGTAATTAACTGTTTCTGCACATGTCAAATGTAATTTCTGTTACTTCCTATCTTTACCTGGAGTTGTGCAGTTGAAGAGCTCTAGATATAAAGAGCAGGAAGTATACTACTGATACTCCTGCCACAATACTTTGTCGACTTTAAACTTTCATTGAATCATAGAATGGTTTGGGTTGGAAGGGTGTTCCAATCCACTTAGGTAAAGAGAGGTGAAGTGTGCCTCTATCCGTGAATGCAGAGAGGAATTAAGTTTGAATATACCTGAAAGTGAGGTTATGACACAAACTAGGTCAAATGTTGGTATCCAAAATGATAAGTCAACTTTATTAACTATAAAAGAGGCAGAGAGAGAAAGAAGGAAAATATTAAAAAGTGGCAAAAACTAAGAGTAATTAGAAGAAGCACAGGAAAGAGTTTTACTACCACCATGGTCTCAGCACTGAATCCAGTCCTTGGTGATGGGGGGGGTCTCCATCGGGCTCACTCTCTGGTCTTTGCAGTGTGGGGAATTCCCACAGTGTGTGGAGACTGCAGTGTGTCCCTGTGGTGCATGTGGGGGTTAGGGTTTCCCTCCTTCGATCTTCCACGTGGAGTGCCCCATCCCGATCCTGCTGTGTGTCTTTGATCTCTTCCCTCGGACGCATCTCTGGCACTTGCTTATATAGGGTCAGGGGTGGTGTGCCTTACGGTAGGTGGTAGCAACATAGTAATGGCACATTTAACACAAAACCAGTCTCGGCACCGTATGCAGGTGCTGCTGTCCCCCTCCATCTGGGGTCTCAGCTGAGCAGAGTAGAGAGGCAGAATCCCCTCCTTTGACCTGCTGATCACACTGCCCAGGACATGGTTGACTTTCTGGGCTGCAAGTGCACATGGCTGGCTCATGTCCAGTCTCTCATCCACCAGCACCCCCAAGTCCTTCTTGGCAGGGTTGCTCTCGATATGTTCATCCCCCAACCCGGGGATATGACCGTCCAACCACTTTCTTATCCAACAGTCGACTCAATCCATCTCTCTCCAATTTACAGAGAAGGATGTTCTGGAAGACCGTGTCAAAGCCTTTACAGAAGTCCGGACAAATGACCTCCATAGACCTTCCCTTGTCCACTGTTGCCTAAAAGACCGTGGAGAAAAAGACTCCAGGCCAATTTAGTGTATAAGATAAAGAGAGAAGGTCCTTTAATGAGTCTTTAGACCTAGAGGAATACATACCACCTGCGCCCTCAGACAGTGGTTCTATGATTTTATAATAAGGTCCATTAAATCCCAGTTCTGTCCACTCACAGTTCTGCCCTGTTCTGTCCCTCCAACACGCCCCTTCGGGAATTGGGTCTGGGGGCATATGGGACCCCTTCTTCCTCATCTTCATCATTTTTGCAGAATGTACAGTTCTTGGAGTTCCTCCAAAGTTCTGGGCTTGAAGGTCGCTGTGTCTGTGTGATATCTTCTGGTCCAGGTCTTAAGGCGTTTTTCTACAATTCTACCTTGAAAAGAAGACTAAACAAGCTAACAGAATTTTAGAGGGATTTATATGAAATGGGGTAGTAGGGTTGGGTATGTGTAACCATTATGCTACAGGGTAAGGGATATAATACAGCTACATTAAAATCTACATTCACTACACATCTGCTTCTAAAATCTATAAAAATTGAAAAAATCAAAAAAAAAGCTCTGAGGTATCACCATTGATGGATTCACTCCATCACAGAAGGACACAAGGTTGGTCAGGCAGGACTTGCCCCCGATAAAGTTGTGCTGGCTGTCCCAAATCACCTCCCTATCCTCCATGTGCTTCAGCATAGCTTCTAGGAGGATCTGTTCCATGATTTCCCCAGGCACAGCGATGAGGCTGAAAGGGCAGTAGTTACTAGGGTCCTCCTTTCAACCCTTTTCAAAGATGGTTACAAATGTTTCCCTTTTTCCAGTCACCTGGGACTTCCCCTGACTGCCATGACTTTTTAAATATTATGGACAGTGGCTTGTCAGCTACATCAACCAATTCCTTCAGGTCTCTGGTATGCATCTCAACAGGTCCCATAGACTTATGTACGTTCAGGTTCCTCAGGTGGTCACGAATCTTATCTTCACTTACAATGGGAGGGACTTTGCTCCCCCAGTCCCCATCCTGCTGTCCATCCACTAAAGAGGTGTGGGAAGAAAGGTTGTCATTGAAGGCTGAGACAAAAATATTGTTGAGGACCTCAACCTTCTTCTCATCTGTTGTTACCAGTTTACCAGTGTTGTTTATTGGGGGATAACACATTCTTTGACCTTCCTTTTCTGGTTGACATACCTGTAGAAGCCCTTCCTGTTATTCTTTGTGTTCCCTGCCAGGTTCAGCTCCAGCTTCCCCTTGGCTTTCCTGACCCCATCCCTACACAACTGAACTTCATCTCTATTCTCTTCTCAGGTTACCTATCCTAGTTTCCACTGCCTGTGTATTTCCTTCTTGCCCTTTAGTTTGACCAGCAGGTCCCAACTGAGCCATGCTGGTCTTTTGTCTTCCTTGCCTGATTTCTTGCTCCTGGGGATCACTAGCTCTTGTGCTCTATGAAAGACTTCTTTAAAGATCTGCCAGCTCTGTTCCACTCCCTTGTCCCCAAGGGCAGTCTCCCAGGGGATCCTACTGACAATCTCCCTGAAGAACTGGAAGTTTGCTTTCCTATAGTTCAAGAGCCTGACTTTACTCCTTACCTGACCCATATCCCTCAGGACTGTGAACTCCACCAGTGCATGATCACTGCAGCCCAGGCTGCCTCCAATCTTGATGTCCCTAATTGGTGGCCATTGGACCCAGTATCACACACATCCCCTCTGGTAGGGCTGTCTTATCTGGCTCAAGAAGTTGTCCTCCATGTATTCCAGGAGTTTCCTGGATTGCCTACAGCTCACTGTGTTACTTTCCCAGCAGATGTCAGGGTGGTTGAAGTCCCTCAGCAGGACGAGCCTGCAAGCACGATGCCTCCTGTAGCTGGAGTAAGACGGCTTCTTCAATAGGCTCCCCTAGATCAGGTGGCCTGTAGTAGACACCAACCATGAGGTTCCCTTTGTTGCCTCGGTCTCTGATTCTTACCCACAGGCTTTCCACCTACTCTTCTTCAGAGACAGCTCTTCACACTCAATCCACCTCTTGATGTAGAGGGCAACCCCTACATCCCTCCTTCCTCCCCTGTCCCTTCTGAACAGCCTGTAGCCATTGATAGTCACACCTCAGTCACGGGATTCATCCCATCAAGTTTCAGTAATGGCAACAAGGTCATAACTTTCTAGCATCTCTGCAATATCATTCTTTGGTACTAGAAATTCTGAAATTTCAGTACAAGACTGAGGAATATGTAAGTATGAAAACATATAAAGAAAATTATATTCTTTTTATTTGCTTTGGAATTATTATTGAGTTCTTTCTTGAGCTATGTTTATTTAACTCAAGATATAGCAGTGATACTCTTTAGTTGAATAACAGTAGTTAAATACTGATTAGAGTATTTTTTCTATTAGACGAACAAGTGTTGCACTCAACTGCTTAAAACATTTTCATGAGATGAAGAAAAGAGGACCTAAACCTTACAGCCTCCATTTAGATCATATTATTCAGAAAGCTATCTTAACCCACCAAAAAAGGGATCAGTACCATATGCCAAGACATCTTTATTTTAAAGATATTACCATTATTGATTTTTCAAAACTGAATTTGATTTTGTATTTTGGAGACATAAATCCCACCCCACCTCCAAACTCTACTCTCTCCTTTATTTCAGAGCCATTGTGTGATTTCGTTGTAGTTTTTTCATTTGATTTGTCTTCTAGATACTTGGGGATACTATATTGTATTTCTAGAAATTGAGGAGTGAAATTACAATAAGTTTTAATGCTTTTTAGTCCCAAATATTATTCCTTACTATTAGTTTTTTAATGCAGTACTATAACCATGTAATTTACTTTCAAATGCAAAATACTGTGGAGCCTATTCCTTTTAATGATTATCATAAGAACAGTAAGTATATTGAGTGACAACATATAATGCAAGGAAACTTACTGTAGGTTATTTTGTCCATATTCCAGGATACAGAAGAAGCACTTGTAATGAATCTTTGAGACAGCCAAGTTCTCAGTCATAAAGAGAACCTCGAGTGGAATTGGAATCTGATAGGGACCATATTGAAGGTGACCTTAAAAAAGTGTGATACTGTTTCTATGAAATTGAAGGGGGGGAGTTGTCATCTCCATTTCACATGACCTTTGACTTTCTCATATCGATTCCATACTATATTCCATAGTCTTTTTTGTTTCAGAAAATTATCTGGAGGTGAGTTACAGATCAAGCTTCAGATGCTTAGACTGAAACACACATTAAAATTCCAGTAGTATGCAATCTTATTGTATGTTAGTCCCATAGCATCAAGTTCATTACAAAATTAATTTGTTTTCACAAAAAGTACAGGAAATATCTCTGACAGGGAGGGTATTATCTTAATATATTTAATGTACAGCTTTTAAAGGACTGCCTCTTTTTTAAGCAGAGGACTTTCTTTGAGTAAGAAAACTTTCTGAGTACTTGATATAGTTTTAGAGCCAAAATAGCTCCTGTCATTCTGTGCATCAAAACCATCCTTCTGTTTTTACCCCTAATATTTTGTAACATTTTCTTACTGTTGTCTTTACTATGTTGCTATAAAGATGACAAAAGTACAGAACAGGATTAATGGTAACAGACATAATCAAGATTATATTAAAAAAAGCAACACTCACCCACTCCCCCCCAAAAAAAATCCCCCTAAATATTTCTGTGCATTTTTTCAGGGACTGATAAACTTGAGAGAGCAGCTGACAGTAGCTTTGCTCCACCAAATTCCACTGTTTACAGTCTTCTTACTGTAATGTTACTATATAGCTATGATTATTCATAATAGATATTTTTACCTTTGATTCAGTATTAAAAATTTTATCAATAAACTGTTCTTCAGAATCTCACTTTTTAATTAGTCTGTGTAGTACTTTGATTTGAGTAATTTTATGTAGTTGACAACTATGGTTTTTTTAGTGTTTGGTTTTTTCTCCTCTCCCCTGAAATTTAGGTCAAACTGTCAGTTTCCCTGCTATTTCAGACATCTCCTGCAGTATGTTTTCTAGTGTCATGTCAAACAGTTCTAAATATCTCAAAATCAGAGACTTCTGTCTTTTAGAATGAGAAGTTACTGTGTCTTTCAGTTAAATTCTAACCACTTGTGTTCATATTAACATTATCTTAGTTTACACTGATGTTGAGCAGTTTATCAGAGTGATCCATCTTTAATCCCTGAATCAGCAGGATCCAGATTCCAGTGTTTGGACTTCACCATCTTATGTGGCTACTCCCATCTCAGTTGCAACCTCACAGCTGTAGAGCATCAGCTTTCCTCCCACCTCACTACTTGCATCTTATATGGTCCTTTGCTGCCTTTTTTTACTTGCTCAGCTTGCTGTCTAAGCTGCCAAAAGAGCAGCAAAAGCGGCAGTGGTCAGGATGGAGGAACTGAGACTTAACATGCTGCTTCATACTTAATCTGGCACTGTGGGTTCAGTGTTACTAGTGTAGTTAGTTTTACTAATCATTAACTATATGTCTTAATACTAGTATACTAATTGGAAATGTAGAACTGTATTACTTAGGTAGGAAAGAAAAATGTTTGATGTGCTTTTTTCTATCCTTTCCAAGAAGATACTAGGAGCAACAAAAATAAAACAATTAAGAAAACAGATGGATGTAAAACCAGAGAAAAATATAATACGAAGATAGGATAGGTCCAGAAGAGAGTATTATGGCTTTGCATGATCCTTTTTAAAACATCTTACAAATATCAACAGAGGAGTATTAACACCATTTTAATAAGTAGTATTTAAGTGAACTATAACAGGAAAATGATTATTTTTTTTAAAAATTTGATTAATAGTGAAAACAACAACAACAAAACCCAGTTTCCCTGTTATGTGTATCAAAATCTGTTTGCTATTTGCAGAGAAGAAACTGAGCAAAATTGTTTATTTTTCATTTCCATGTCATAGTTTGCTATTTTCATTAGAATTATGGATTTGTAAACATAGCATGCACCTGACATTCCCTGTCCTTCTCTAGAAAATAATAGAATAGTTCTTGGAGCAAGAATGTGGGCTTCTCAATTAAAAAAAAAAAAAAAAAAAAAAAGAGGGGGTATTTTATAGGTAACATTAGATGATACAAGAAGATTTAACTTCTAATTATTAGGTGAATGGAACCATAATAGAAATGAGTAAATGTAGCAGTAGTATTAATATAATAAATAAAGGGTCCAGGGGACCAGAGACTGACACCAACGTGGTGTGTAAAATGCATGCTTTATTGAAGAAGACAAGAGCTTACATAGTAGTTTCAAATGCTAACACGTCACAACATGTGACTTTCTTATCCAATTGTATACAATCATTTAACTGCACGTGTGATAGAGTAAGGACTACATTTCCCAGCATGCTTTGCCAGCACCCATTCTGTAACCAGAAACCTCACAAGTAAATTTTAGTGACTAATCAAGGACTAATGTACAAGTTTCATATAATGCTATATTTGCTATTTTTTCTAGTGGCCAAATGTAAATCTAAGGAACTATAAGGATGAACAATTGCACAGGTATGTAAAAGTTACACAGACTTCGTTTGAAGAAAGAAATTTGGAAAAACTGGATTTTAATGTTGCAATAAACTATTCCTTGTGTCACATTTCTAAAACTTAATCTATAAATAAGCAGTAAACATGAAAATTTAGATAATTAGGTTACAGTATTTACTTTAAATTAACAGGTCTTTTAGTGGCTTCTTTTCTGTGCACAGATACTTTATATATTTACTCCCTAAACAAGAATCATATCAGCTTTGCAAATACCCTTTTAATTTTAAAGTATTACCTCTTTCATATATCATACATCGGTGTTTGATGCCAGCACTTGACAAATTCTGACACAATAGGTCTACTGTTGTACAGTTATATACTTATACCTTTCATCAGAAACCAAGAGGAAGTTATTTCTAGTTGCTATGAATGGCAAGGGAAGCATGTGCAATTTGAAAAGACAATCAGTACAGCTCTAATTCCTTTCATATTTATTGGCATTAAGGCATTTTTATTATTTTTGTGCACATGTGGTAATACTGTTAATAATTATTTCTTAGATGACGCTTTTAACATGCATTTCAGAAATTTATTTGATTAAGCAAAATACTTTGAAGAGTAGTTCTGTCTTTGTAGGCGTGGAAAGCTAATTTCAGGAAAAGACTTAAGCTAATCCATGTCTTGAAAGGCTCATGCTTCGTCATGTTAAATGGTTACTAAAAAGTGATCAGACAACTTTTATATAGTGTTCCCAGCATGTGATAATCCCATTGTAATCATAGCCATAATTTAATTTGTGGGTTTTTTCTGATCTATTTTCTCCTCTGTAATTAATTGCTAATCTATACTTTGCAGTAAAGGATTATTTACCAAATCCAGTGGCTTATAACATTGCTTCTCCAAAGGAAAATCTGCAGTCCTGGCTGTGACACATTCACTCCTCTACCTACCTGGGACAGTGTTCCTATTCCCTGGTTTTGTGCTGCACTCAAGCATTGTTCAGTGCCTAAATAATTTAATTCTAAATAAGTTGAAAAAAACTAGTATTGAGTTACTGTAAAACTTCTACAGTTGGTTGATCCTTTCTATAGGATTGTGGGTTAGATGATTTAATGGCTTTAAAATGCTGTTGTTCTTGTTTAATTATAGCTAATTTGCACCCAAAGAAGTTTCACTGCTGATCATAAAAAATTTTATCCATTTAGGTTTTGAAGTATAAAGTAAATTTATTTGTCCTTCCATAACATGATTTTTTCTGTTAGTGTTTTTGTGATGATATTATGACTGTTAAAGTGAAAATCAAGATTATTTTTTATATATATCCATTAATTTCATAGAGATAGTTAGTACAGTGTGTATATACACATGTACGTATATATACACACATATATACGCTCTTAAGTGTATATATACACATGTATACACATGTATATGTGTACATGTGCACATATACACGCTCTCTCTGCAACTACCTGAAAGGAGGTTGGGGCAAGGTGGTGGGTGGTCTCTTCTCCCAGACAAAAGGGACAAAACAAGGGGAAATGGCCTGAAATTGTTCCAAGGGAGGTTCAGGTTGGATATTAGAAAACGTTTCTTCACTGAAAGGGAAGTTAAGCATTGGAACAGGCTGCCCAGGGCAGTGCTGGAGTCACCATCCCTGGAAGTGTTCAGAAAATGACATGGCACTTCATGATATGATTTAGTGGGCATGGTGGTATTCAGTCAAAGGTTGGACTTGATGATCTTGGAGATCTTTTCCAACCTTAATGATTCTATGATTCTATATAAATGTGTTTGATAATATAGCTAATATATTTATTGCTAATAAACCAGAATAAAATACACTTCATTTACTAAAATTTAAAAGGTTTCATTTATAAATTGGTCCTGTGTTTAGAGTTGGGATAGCGGCCTACTCCCAATTTTTTTAACTAAAGGTAGTGATTTAGTTACGCTTTCTTAATGTTTTACATATCTACTTTCAGACAGACCATGCTGTATCTTTTTAAAGCAAAAATGTGTTTATGTTTTACTAAGACAGGAGAAGCTCTTTGCTGTAGATTAATTCCTGCAGTGCAAAATTCAAGCTATATTGCTCACCATGATTTCAGAAAGTCTGAATGAGAGTCTGCATTTGCAATCACTGTGTTGTGCTTCAGAAATGCTAAAGTGAGGTGAATGAATACTGTTTCTCTATAAATATTACCTTTTTCTGGTAGAACATATTTTTTTTCAAAGTATCATTAACTATTATAGCTAAAGAAAAGTTGTGTCACATAAGTATTACTACAGACTCATTTTTAGCTCTTTGTAAGTCTAGATAGTATAGCCTTTGAAACTCACCACAGGATAAATTACAGCAGAATAAATTATAAGCATGAAAATGAGAAGGAAGGTAGGGCTTCTAAGAGCATAGAGATTTTGAGTTCCTTTGTTTACTTTAAGTATTATTATATTCCTGTGCTAGGGCATAGGAAACCCTTTATAACAAACAGTACAGCTGCATCTCTGAAATTGTGTCTAGATACACTCATTACTGACACCTGCTACTGTCTTAATACCTTGAAAATGTATTGCCAACAAGCTAATTTAGTGATAAAATATCTTTTATACCAGCATCATTTTGAAATGTGTGACTGTCCTTGTCTTAGAAAATCTTTTTACTTTCCATAGGTTTGTAAGGAGTTTGCTATATTTTTACAAGCCTAGCAGTAAACTGTATGCCAACCTGGATCTGGACTATGCCAAAGCTAAGCAACTCACTGTGGTGGGTTGTCAATTTACTGAATTTCTTCTTGAATCAGAAGAGGTAAGAAATTTTCAGCTACAAGACTGAAGATAGAATGAGTAGTGTTGCTGTATGCCACTTAGAGGAAAAAAACCTTAATTTTAGTAAAGGTTTCTGTAGACTTTGGGTGTCAAACTTAAAATGATCTGTGTAATGATCAGATAAGACAATGGGGAGACGACTGTGTTTAAGTAGGGGTTTTATTAAATACAACTTTATTAAATACAACTTAAGGTTTGGATGTGCTTTTGTGTGTGTGTGTGTGTGTTAGGGTGGAGTTTGTTTGACAGTTTTTTTTGGAGGGGGAATTGTTCCTTTGTTTTTCTGCTTACTTCTTTTGTGCTACAGACTTTTATGCTTCGGGACAGGAGAAAATGTCATTGAACAATCTTTTTCTTGGAAAGAATGGAATTGGTCCTAAGATATCTCCAAACTAAACTCCTTTTATTTGCCTTGAACCTTTTCATTTAGTCTCAATTGTGTTTGTCAAACAGCATTTCTATTTTGTATTGTGTTTGTACATTTTAAGAAATTTTCAACAAAGGATTTCAGTAGAGAGACCCAGTTCTGTTACTAGTAAATGCTATTACTCTTTGTTTTGTTAGGATGGACAAGGTTACCCAGAGGAATTGGTTAAAGATATTGTAAATTGTCTCAATTCTTCATTGGGAATGAAACGTGACTGTGGTCTTCAAAATAATGGGTTACTAAATACCCTTAGCCAACACTATTTTCTGTTTTTTGGTACTCTCTCTTGTCACCCTCATGGAGTGAAAATGCTTGAAAAATGTAATCTGTTTCAGTGGTGAGTGGTTTTATTCTCTTTTAATTGTGTTTACAGGTATAATTGTAAACCTGTAAACTGTACATGAGGATCACTGTCTATAAAGCTGAAAACTTTAATTTTATTTTTTTTTCAAGTAAAGCTCCTCATTTGTAGGGGTTTGGGTTGTTTTTTTTAAGAGGTCTGTCTGTCTTACTGAACAGATATGGGTGATCATGTTACAAAATAGCTTACTTATTCCTGTCTGTGCATATCTGACAGAAATCAGTATCAGAAAGTGTGATACTGTATTGAAATGTTTTTAAAAAAACCAAAACAAGCACAACCAACAAATTGGTAGGTATAATACTGTGTGCAAAATGTGATGATACATGTTGTACCTAAGCTTCACTCCAATATATGTGAGTGAAGCTCTATAATTCAAAATTTTATTTGGGTACAAATAAACTTACCTTCTTTTGGGAGTAATTTGGCCAATGGCCAGTTTATTTCAAATACACTTATTTTAAGAGAAAACTCAGGTCTTTTGGTATACTCTGTTGGGTTTTTTTTAATTGAATTGTTTTCTTTGCTTATTAGAATGCAAGGTTTTTACTGACTACAGAAAGCTTCATTTATAATAAATAAAATCTAGGACTAACCTTATGGCAATCTGTATACACAGAATGTTTAGAATGGGAAATTGTTCAGAGCTTCATGAAAATTTATTTTTGTACTCAATCCCCAATACAAGTACACTGACAAAACTGTTACATAGCAATTATAAAAATATTGGTTTGGGGTTTTTATTTCTCTTGCAGTTTAGTGCATTATTTGGTCTCCCTTTGACTATAACAGCTGTAACACTTTAAAGACACTCCATTTCATATGAGACATTACTTTGTATTCTTCTGCGTTTATAGAACTGAAAATCTAATTCAGAGTACTTAAGTTTAAATTATTAATTGAATAAATAAGTGGTTTTGAGTGTGTTCAAATTCTAATTTTTATTCCCCCTCCCCCAGTCTTCTTAATCTTTGTTCTTTGAAGAACCAGGATCACTTGTTAAAACTGACTGTTTCTAGTTTGGATTACAGCAGAGATGGGTTAGCAAGAGTGACTCTTTCTAAAATCCTGACATCAGCTACTGATGTAAGTTTGATTCAACTTACGTTCCACTGTTCTTTACTACTAGACATTTATTTTGTTATTCATTTTTAAGGTAATATATATGCAGAAAGGGTTTTATTATTTTCTGTTTAGATAAATGAAACTCCTACTTACATAGCTTTTGAATTTGCTGTGGAATTCATACCTTGTATTTGTGCTCAAGAAATTGTCCTTCAAACATGTTTCTCTCATATGAAGGGGGGTAAAGTCTTTAAATGTGTAAACCAAATATAATGTTATTGTCTAGGTCAATGGACATGCTAAATCTGTGGTGAAGGCATTGTTTTCACAAACATAAATGTGCTTTTCCACCAGTAATAAGCAGGTTAACCTTCCAGTGATAGATACTGTTTGGATAATGATTGAAGTTTGTCCCAGTTTAAATGAGACAAAGGGTCTTTTGCTGAGGATGAGTTATGAGAAAAGACCCAAACTCCTCTCTCTAAGCAATTATAAATCCAAAATTAAGAGGCTCCAATTGAAGGAAAACAAATTATGGAAAAGGAAAAATAACAGCCCTTTATTAAAAGGTATGTGTGTATTAACAGAAACACAAAAAAACCCAAGTAAAACAACCAAGCAATACTCCTATACCCACAGATAATCCCCTTCAAAAACAAACTGATAAACCGGCAAAAAGAAAAGTAAACAGTTCAAATTTGAGCCCTTTGGTACAATTCCAAATGCAGTCAATAGGAGGTGCCATTGGGTCACTGGAGACGCAGAGCTTGTAATGTCCTATAGCAGTCACCAGGTGGCACTGTTGGATCACTGGAGATGCAGAACTTGTAATGTCCTGTGCCCGCCACCAGGTAGCACTGTGGGATCCCTGGTTGCCACCACGTGGGGGGGGGAGAGGAAAAAACTACCCTCCAGGATGTGTCGAAAAAAAAAACCAAAAAAAACTCGGTCCCCTTTCCCTTCCCACACACCAGGAAAGGGGAGAGGGAGAGGGGGAAAGGGACCAGGCAGCTCCTACTTACTCCGACTAGTCAGTCTCCTCTCCGCCCAGTCCTCTCTCTCTCTCCCCCTTGGGAGCTCTTTGCTCAGGGAACGGTGAGAGGGAAAAGCAAAAAAAAAAGAAAAACCTCCAGGGGAGGGAAAAAAAAAACCACAGCAGCTCCTATCCGATGAAGGACTCAGGCAGGCTTCCAACTGGCGAGCAGTTGCCGGCCCAGAGCAGCACCCCTGCCTCTCCTCCCACCTTTCTCAGCCACACCAGCCCCCGACCCCTCCCCCCGTTGCCCAGGAGATGAGACAAAAAGGTAAACATTAGCTCCTTCATCTACCCCATTTCCTAGGAGACTAATCTCTTGGCCATTAGTCAAGGAGCTAAGTCTTTTGTGTTGTTAAGTGCTTACCTGATAGCCAGGGGGAAGGGAAAAAAAAATTGACAAGAGCTAGCTAAAGCACAACAAGGATTCACACACGGAGACCAGAAAGCAGTAGAATTGTTAACCACATGGCGCGTATTAAGAGAAACATTGCAAGAACATAAAAGATCAGGAGATTCTGGGACAGTTCTGGTTAATGTCCCTGGGGGAACTTCTACGGAAGCTTCCACAGAGACTCCTAGGGAGATCTCTGGGAATGCTCAGGGGGAAAATTCTGGGAACTCTGTAATTCCTGATATCATGAATCCTCCCCCTATAAATCCTGCTGCTGCCAGTTCTTCTGCTGTGACTCCCTCTGCCCCTCCGCTCGAGCTTCATGAGATCAAAACTCCCTTAGTTTCGCCTCCTCCCCCTTCTAAGGGCGGGGAGGTAAAACTTTCAAAAGGGAAAGGGTTTCACTCAGCAAAAAAAGGGAATGTTATGGGATGATTCTGATGAGATGTATGGACCCAGATCCCCTGCAGTCAAGGGTAGACCCTATAAATCTCTGTAAGAATTAACAAAAACCTCTCCTGTAAAAATTAGCCAGACCAAGGGTAAAAAGGCTAATAAAAAACACTTCTCAAAGCCTTCTGGTCTTCCTTTATATCCTCCTCTACCATCGGAGACTGATACCCATTCTGATGAAAGTGAAGGGGAGACATCTGAAGAGGACACTCCAATGCCAGTACAACCAAAAAAGGGACAATGCAGTACTGCTTACCATAAGCCTCCTCGAAAATGGAGGTTACCCCCTGCACAAATTACTGTGAGGCCCAGTGATCCTGTAACATTCTGGCAAAAGGTTAAGGCTCAAACAATGGAAGAGGGAAATTGGGAGTTAGCAGAAGAGATTGATACCCCATTAGAGGACGTTTTTCATCAGATAGCCTCCTTACCAAGTAGGGAGGCTGGGGCTTTCCCAGTGGTGAGGGGGGATCCAACTAGTGGACAGCCCGATGAGCACCACCCATTTTCATGGAAGGTGATTCAGGAATTACAGAGAACTGCAGTGCAGTATGGGTCTTACTCAGCCCCTACCATGCACTTGCTTAGGATATTGGTTATGGAGGAACTAACTCCAGATCATATTTCCCCCAGTGCAGTTCTCAGTATTTCTGTCAATCTGGTTTAAAAGGGCTACAGCACAGGGATTAAGAAATTTGCAATGGGCTCAAGATGACCCCCAATATGGAAATGGAAATGGCGATGATGTTCTCACTGGCTCAGGACAGTTTTCTAACCCTCAACACCAGGCACAATGGCCTCCTTTAGTATTAGAGCAAGTTAAAGCTGTAGGCATGGAGGCAATTTTTCATACTGCTGAGCTATCAGCTCCTAAGCCCAGATATGCCTCTATTAGGCAAGACACTAAGGAGCCATATTTGCCATTTATTGAGAGACTACTGGCTGCCATAGAGAAGCAGGTTTTTGATGCTGGTCTGCGTGAGGCCCTAGTGAAACAATTATCAAGAGACAATGCCAATGCAGACTGTCAGAAGATCATTGATGCTTTACCAAGTGATCCCTTGCTTGATGATATGATTCAGGCGTGTTCAAAAGTAGGATCAGTGGATCACAAGATGACTGTATTGGCTAATGCCATGGCTGCGGTTACTACCACAGACCATAGATGCGCCTCTTGCAGTAAAAAGGGCCATCAATAAACTGAATGTTCCCGGAAATCAAAGAAGAACACACCCATGCAGTCAGTAATAACAACTTGCCTTAGATGTGGAAAAGTGGGGCATTTTGCTAGGCACTGTCAGTCGACTCATCATGCTGATGGACATTTACTGTCAGGAAACGGGAAGATGAGCTCGAGGCTATGCACTCTGACACAAGTACCTGCCACGATCGACCAACTTACCCAGCACTTCCAGAGACCACAGGCCTATGCGACCGGTTATCAGGAGGGACATAAGGAGCAACCAGAATGGATGTATCCACAGCCTCAACAGTAACCATTTCCACTATGGGGGTTCATAAAGTCCCTCTGGATGCTTGGGGACCTATTGACAGGGGTTTAAGTGCCTTGATAATTGGTAGGTCAAGTGCTACCATTCAGGGGATCATGGTACATGTAGGAGTTATCGATGCCGATTATACTGGGCAGATATGTGCCATGGTATCAACACCTACCCCTCCTCTTTGTATTGAAAAGGGACCGTGCATTGCTCAACTTATACCCTTTATGAGCTGTTTTCCTAGGACAAAAAACGTCATCCGAGGCACAGGAGGATTTGGATCTACTGGAGTTCCTCAAGGCCCCTGGACTCAGACTGTGAATGACCATCGACCTCAAATGACCTGCGTGCTGAGTATGGCACATGCATCTCCCACTACAGCAAAGGTATCTGGGTTATTGGACACTGGTGCGGATGTTACAGTCATTTCAATGAAGGACTGGCCTACTTCTTGGCCTTTGGTCCCTACCTTTCAGGTTGTTGTAGGTTTGAGAGGTACTTCCACCGGGTGCCTTGCAGCTAAACCAGTGCTCATCACCAACCCAGAGGGCCAAACTTCCACCATTTGGCCCTATGTGACTGTCGCACCGTTGAACTTGTGGGGAAGGGACTGTCTTTCTCAGTGGAGGGTCCATATCACTACGGATTTTCCCTAGGGTCACTTTGATGCAGGTGAGACAACCCACAGTAGCTTTAAAATGGTTATCAGATAAGCCTGTGTGGGTTGAACAGTGGCCCCTTAACAATGAGAAACTCATCACCCTGCATACTTTAGTTCAAGAACAATTAGAAGCAGGTCATATCGAGTCGTCGCACAGTCCATGGAACACTCCTGTGTTCGCTATTAAGAAGAAATCAGGAAAATGGAGACTCCTACAGGATTTACGTCAAGTCAATCAGGTGATGGCAACAATGGGAGCATTGCAGCCAGGGTTACCCTCGGCAACAATGATTCCCATGAGTTGGCCTATTGTAATCATTGATTTGAAAGATTGTTTCTTTACCATTCCTCTACATGCAGATGATAAGGAAAAATTTGCTTTTACTGTTCCTTCAGTAAACCATGCTGAGCCTTCTAGATGGTACCACTGGAAGTTTTTGCCACAGGGCATGAAAAATTTGCCTACCATCTGTCATTGGTGTGTTGCCCAAGCCTTGAGCCCTGTTAGAGAAAAATATCCTAAAGGATATTGTTACCATTATATGGATGATATCCTTCTAGCGGCTTCTTCCAGTGAGATGCTGTCTGCTATGGAGTCCAACACCCATGCTTCTTTGAAACAGTATGGTTTGGTTGTGGTTCCAGAGAAAGTACAGTGTGCTCAGCCATGGTTTTACCTTGGCATGAAGGTACTTGAACGTACCATTCAACCACAAGCCCTTAAATTGAATACAAAGGTTAAAAATTTGAATGATGTCCAAAAATTGGCAGGGACTATAAATTGGCTACGTCCTTATCTTGGTCTAACCACATCCCAAATACAGCCTTTAATTGATCTTTTAAAAGACCATTCATACCTTCAAGCTCCTCGAAAATTGACCCCCAAACAAAGCAAGCTACTACTTTAGTGGAACAGTACATGCAAACCAAACATATATGGAGAATTGCCACTGATGTTGCAGTTCAAGTCTATATCCTTATCGAAAGCATGGTTCCTTTTACCATGATTGCACAATGGAACCCTACCTGGCATGATCCTTTGCATGTATTGGAATGGCTTTTCCTGTTGGTGCACTCCAAGAAAACTGCTCCTGGTTTATTTGAACTTCTAGAGCAACTAATTATAAAGGCACGTTCCCGTTGCATGGAACTTATTGCACATGATCCTGAGGTCATCGTAGTTCCTGTGCAACTAGATTATTTCGAATGGTACTTGGCCAATAGTTCTGCTTTACAAACGGCATTGACCAATTACACCGGTGCTATTAAGTACCATATGCCATCTCACCCCCTGTGCAAATTACACGATCAGGTTTTGTTGGGACAGAAACTTCTTTCTTTCACGACACCTGTGCCTGGACCCACCGTAATTACTGAAGGGTCCGGAAAGACAAAAAAGGGGGTTGTGACTTGGTACGACAGTCACAAATGGCTACACATTGTTGAACTTCAAGAAGGTTCACCCCAGGTCATCGAACTTTGAGCAGTTACTGTTGCGTTTCAGCATTTTTCCTGCTTAGTTAATATTGTCACTGATTCTGCATATGTAGCCGACTTAGTTCGACGCTTAGATAAAGCGGTCCTTCGAGAGGTCTTGAATGCCCTCTTGTTTGGGATCCTTCATTTGCTGTGGGAAACAACTCAAAAACGTACTAATTCTTATTATATTTTACATGTGCCTAGTCACACCAGTTTACCAGGTTCTATAGCCACAGGCAATGCTCATGCGGATCGCCTTGTTTCACCCTCTACTTTGGGCCCAGGGCCCAATCTTCTGCAACAGGCGATCACCTCACATCAATTTCTCCATCAAAGCTGGCGAACCTTGGAACTACAGTTTCATTTAACACATGCTGAAGCTTGTTCCATCATTGCTGCATGCCCTGACTGTCAAGGTCAGTCAGTACCTGCCTTCTATGGTACTAACCCAAGAGGGCTGCAGGTTTTACAGATTTGGCAAACTGATGTGACCCATATAGTGGAATTTGGATGCTTAAAATACGTACATGTATCTGTTGATACCTTCTCCTCTGTTATAGTTGCTACTGCCCATACAGGTGAAACTGCCCAGGACGTTATTCATCATTGGCTGCAGACCTTTTCTACGTGTGGAGTTCCACACCAAATTAAGACCGACAATGGTCCTGCCTATGCCTCTTCCTGGGTGCAATCGTTTCTCCAAATGTGGGGGATCTCTCATGCCACCAGTATTCCTCACTCCCCCCAGGGTCAAGGTATTGTGGAACAAGCACATGGTATTGATATCTTGGAGTTTTGATGTTTTGATTTTTTTAATTTTTGTAGATCTTAGAAGTAGTTATGTAGTAAATGTAGATTTTAGAGTAGCAGCATGTTATCCCTTTACCCTTTAACACACCAGCTCAAACCCCTGTTACCCATTCCCATATCAATTCCCTAAATTCCATAGCCTGTTTAGTCTCTTTTTCAAGGTAAAATTGTAGAAGAACACCCTAACCCTATGGAAGAAGATACAACCATAGACCAAACAACCTTCAGACCTAGAATTCTGGAAGGCCTCCAAGGACATTACGTGTTCTGAGGAAGATGAAGATGAAGAAGAGGGGGTCCCAAAATGCCCCCAGACCCAATTTCCAAGAGGCGTGGCGGGGGCAGAACCTGGGTGGTGGCTGGACGGGGATTGGGTGAAAATCATTATTAAAACTGTGGACATCTGTATTTCGGGAGTGCGTGTTGGAGTATTCCAGAAAACCTGGGGGTTCATTAAAGCCTTTGTATCCTTATCTTATCTCCTACCTAATTTGGCTTGGAGTCTTTTTTTCCCCACAGCCATTTAGGTAACAGTATCCTTAAGCGTCAATTACAAAAAAACAGAAGGTGGGAATGTCTGGGGAAACCCCTGAAGCTCGCCTCACTAAGGCTACCTATGTGCTCAATTTTGTTAACACCGCAGAGGACTGGCATTTTGGGTCCTTAGGAAAATCCACACAATATGGTTTTCCGGTAAAATAAACTGAGTCATAGTTGGCTGACATGCGCAGTTAGCAGAATTACATAATGTGATTAGCTGCCAATGGGGAGTTATTTACGTAACTTGAAGACCAATGAAGAGTTAACATGTGTAGACTAAAAAGTGTATAAAATCTGCAGCGGCGTGCAATAAAGGGTTCCAGTTTCTGGTTCCACGAGGGTTCGTGCCATCTGTCCTGTCTCGACCGCAACAGTATCTGATGAAATCCATAGGCTGGACTGTCAGATATATCTATGAATAACTGGATAAGGAGTTACTGTGTACAAGTTTAGCCCCACAACTTGGTCTGTTTCCTCCTGTGTAACAGCACTTGGACTCTGTAACAACAGCAACAAAGTGCCCACTCAATTATAAACCACAGATTATAAACTTATAGATCATTTATGTCATATGGAGTTAGTGAGTTAGAGCATCATGTGGCTTTATCACCAGAAATTGCTAAGAATCATCTTTAAAAAATTTTTTTTCAAGGTTGAAATATAAGATTTGCAATAGATAGTAAGTACTGGAACAAGGGAGATCCCTCCAGGATTGATGAAAAAAGAAATAATTCTAGCTGTTTATATACAACAGTGTAACTGTGAATATTCTGACCCAGAAAAATTTTTGATCTGTTTTTTATCTTTCCCCTTGTTATCTGTTCTTCCTCAGGTTTTTCCTGCCTTCTACTCATCCACAGTTACATGGAATGGGTATTATTCTGGGTTATTTACCTCTCTGTCAGTATCACCCCTTACCATGTGGCAATAAAACAAAACCTAAATAGCCAATGCAATTGACTTCCTACTTACTGTTTATTAAATAACGTGTATTTAGCTAGGAAAACATGCTGTTGCTCTTTATGACATTAGGGCTGTCTATATTCCCATATTTAGGTACTCTGCCTAGTAACTTCCCCTGGGGAGTCTATTCTCCAGACAACCTAGAATAAGAGATCTCATGCTATGAGCTATATTTATAGCCCTCCTGTAACAGAAATCCAGGAAATAAACTCTAACCAGTTTGTTAGGTTAGAAAGCCAACATTACTTTATTCAGTGTCGAGGTACATGAGGATAGTTCCATAAAACATGTATATCAGTTATCAAATTTTTAACTATTTATACATTTTAGCAAACAAAGGAATTAGTGTCCATTGGGTTACAAGTTATGTAGTTCTCATTAATTAGCATTCTATCTTTTATTGGTTATTGATTTCTTACTTTTCATGCAAATTAGTCCTCATTTTTGTCTTTTTATTATCTTTTTCCCCAATAGGGAGAGTCTCAGTAATTGTAATTGTCTTTGTTAGTTTCTTCTTCATGTCTGGTTTCTGTAAGTGTCTTTGTGGTTTATAAATTCTGCATTCTTTGTGTACAGGTCTCAACAATAAATTTCTCTCAGGTCTAAGAGCACTGAAGCATGTCAGGCTCTAAACTTTTAGTTTGTTTTTTTAACACATGGACATCACCCAGAGCTTGCCCATCATCTGTTATCTATTTCATGGATTAAATCTCCTCTAAACAATTTCTCCCCCACTGCTGCATAGGCCCCTTTTTAAAGAAATATAACTTGTTCTGTAACAAATTCCCCCTTTGAGACTTCAATATAATTTTTTTAAAGTCTCATATTAATTTATTTTATCAACCTAGTCTACACATTCTGTTGCATCCTAATTTGCAAATTTGGAATAAAACCCATAAGCCAACAATTAATATCAAAACTGCGATAAGTATGACAATTGGTTTTCTTGCAATCACACTTAAATTTGGGATCCGTGATGTCATCCAATAAAACACATCTTCCACTTGACCTTTTTGTATTTCATGAAAGATTTTGCTGTTCCGTCTTATTTCTTCCAAATCAGTTTGAATTCTTAAAGTCTGATCCATGTATACACAGCAACTGGTGTTAAAGACTGTGCACACACCACCTTTGGAAGCCAAAAGCAGATCTAGAGCCATTCCATTTTTTTTGACTACTTTTGAAAGGCTGATAATTTCTCTCTGCAAAGCACTGATTGCATAATTTGTTCAGTTTTCTAGTTGTTTGATAACTCTGGATATGTTCACTATAGCCTTCTCCAATTTAGGTACTCCTAACCATGGTAGGAGTCCTCTCACAAACATGTGGAATCCAGAGGACCTCTCAACTAATCGATTTAAAGTTCATTTGTGTCTTGTTATAAAAGATCACAGATGTCCTCTGGGGAATTCTGATTTATCAATGACATCTACTTTTGGTACTACAGCTCCAATGGTACATATTCCTTGCCATCCAAGGGGTATAGCTTTTCTAGCCTGGTTTCCACAAAACCAGTAATATCCCATATTATCTGGAATAGGCCACTATTGTGTATTTAAAATACTCCTTTCTATTACATCCAAATACGAATGACACTTGAGATAATCTTCTACTAACACTCCTTGCCTACAATTAGGTGACTCCATTTTCCAGTGAGGGGCTGCTCCTGGTCCTTTTAGGCATTGTTGAACACAGGATGTCTCAGTGACTATTACTTCTACCAGCACGATTTGTTGGTCTATGGGGGGTTGGGCTGTTTCTCCCTCCAAAAGGTGCATCACTCCAGTTGGAGGAAGAGCATTGGAGAATACACTTGATGTTGGAAGTCCTATCATCTGAATACTTTCATCTGAATGAGTAGGAAATTGAGAACAAATCCAACAATTACTACTATTTGTTATCAGTGTTACGTCTTGCATTAGTTTTAGATGTGAATTTTTCTTCCAAGAGTCAGGTAGTATTTGTTCTATTTGTGTCATGTTACAGTGGTCTTTAGGGAAAAGGACATTGCTCCCTTTCCCTAAAGCCCACTTACACCTTGGACACTTGAAGCCATACTAGCCATTACAATCATTAATTGCAAGGCCTTGCTAGGATGGTTGACTAATCCAGGAACAAATAACCATGTTGTAATACTGGAAATCTTGTTCTGTAAACACAAAAAGATAAACCATTTAACATCTTTCATTTTAAAGTCTCTGGTTCCATTGCAGCTTTATCTGCAGCAGATTTGCTGTTTGCTATACTGTCCAGTAAGGTTCTTCTGGGTTCAAAGCTGGTTTGATTCAGCTGTAATGGATCCATGAATCTGCTCCATGCATCTTCACAGCAGTATTGACAGTTAGCAGCACTTGATATGGTCCCTTCCATCTTTCTTGGAAAGGTTCTTCAATCCAGTTGTTGGGGTATACCCAGTCTCTGGGTTGATATGGATGGGGGCATCATCCAGCGTCATGGGTGCTGCCATCACAACATATCTGTGGAGAGAAGACGACACCTTCCCTAGAGATATAACATATTCTGTTAGACTTTGATCCCCACCAATTTGGATATTCCCTTTGCTTTCTGTAACCTGATATGGTCATCCATACAATATTTTGTATGGGCTCACCTTTTCCTTGGATGTTGGTCTAATTCATACCCTCAGTAAGGCCAAAGGAAGGGCATCTGGTCATTTTAAATATGATTCCTGGCAAATCTTGCTAATTTGTCTTTTTATACTCTGATTCATTCTTTCTACTTTCCCCTCAACTGAGTTCTCCATGGAGTATGCAAGTCCGATTTCACCCCTAATGTTTTAGCTGGGCTTTGCACTATTTCAGCAATGAAGTGTGAACCTCTGTCTGATGACATTCCCACTGGCATTTCAAACCTTGGGATAATTTCTTTCAACAAAATCTTTACCACCTCCCTAACTTTGTTGGTGCAACAAGGAAAAGCTTCTGACCATGCTGAAAAAGTATCTACCAGTACCAATAAACATCTGTATCTGTTTTGTCATGGAAGCTCTGCAAAGTCTATTTGCCAATAGTCTCATGGCCAATTTCCTTTCTCAACAGTCCTGGGTGTAGGCCATGTAATTTGATGTGTATTGTTCTTTAAACAGGTTTAGCACTTTCGAACAATGTTTTTTATGATCCCAGTCATTCATACACTCAAAACTTGAGGCTTCAATGCTTCTACCATAAATTCTATTCCCCAGTTGATACAATTTCAGTTTGCATCTGCTACCTGACAGGACATGTCATTTACAAGGCTTAGTAAAAAGTTGCTGAAATCTGACTGCCTCTGTCCTTCCTGTCCTCTTTGATACCCCTATAAACCACATCCTGCTTATGGTTCTAGGCTTGCATGGATGAATACAATCCATAAAAAAGGCTGCAAGGCTGACCCTGGTAACTACAGGCCTGTCAGCCTGACCTCGGTGCCTGGCAGAGTCATGGAGCAGATCATCCTGTGTGCAATCACACAGCAACTACAGGATGGACAGGGGATCAGACCCAGCCAGCACGGGTTTAGGAGAGGCAGATCCTGTTTGACCAACCTGATCTCCTTTTACAATCAGGTGACCCACCTGGTAGATGAGGGGAAGGCTGTGGATGTGGTCTATCTGGACTTCAGCAAAGCCTTTGACACTGTCTCCCATAATATACTCCTGGAAAAGCTGGCAGCCCATGGCTTGGACAGGGGCACTCTCTGCTGGGTTAAGAACTGGCTGGAGGGCCAGGCCCAGAGAGTGGTGGTGAACGGGGCTGCATCCAGCTGGCGGCCGGTCACCAGTGGTGTCCCCCAGGGATCAGTGCTGGGTCCAGTCCTGTTTAACATCTTTATCGATGATTTAGGTGAGGGGATTGAGTCCATCATCAGCAAATTTGCTGATGACACCAAGTTGGGAGGGAGTGTCGACCTACTGGAAGGCAGGAGGGCTCTGCAGAGGGACCTGGATAGACTGGAGAGATGGGCTGACTCCAAGGGAATGAAGTTCAACAAGGCCAAGTGCCGGGTCCTGCACTTTGGCCACAACAACCCCCTGCAACGCTACAGGCTGGGGACAGAGTGGCTGGAGAGCAGCCAGGTGGAAAGGGACCTGGGGGTGCTGATCGACAGGAAGCCGAACATGAGCCAGCAGTGTGTCCAGGTGGCCAAGAAGGCCAATGGCATCCTGGCCTGCATCAAGAACAGTGTGGCCAGCAGGAGCAGGGAAGTGATCCTTCCCCTGTACTCTGCGTTGGTGAGACCGCACCTTGAGTATTGTGTTCAGCTCTGGGCCCCTCAGTTCAGGAAGGATATTGAGGTGCTGGAGCGGGTCCAGAGAAGAGCAACCAGGCTGGTGAAGGGACTTGAGCACAAGTCCTATGAGGAGAGGCTGAGGGAGCTGGGGTTGTTTAGTCTAGAGAAGAGAAGGCTTAGAGGTGACCTCATCACTCTCTTCAACTACCTGAAGGGAAGTTATAGTCAGGTGGGGGTTGGTCTCTTCTCCCAGGCAACCAACAATAGGACAAGGGGACATGGGCTCAAGCTCTGCCAGGGGAAGTTTAGGTTAGATGTTAGGAAGAAATTCTTTACAGAGAGGGTGATCAGGCATTGGAACGGCCTGCCCAGAGAGGTGGTGGATTCACCGTCCCTGGAGGTTTTTAAAAAGAGATTGGACATGGCCCTTAGTGCCATGATATAGTAATTAGAGTTGGATCAGGGGTTGGACTTGATGATCTTGGAGGTCTTTTCCAACCCAATCTATTCTATGATTCTATGATTCTATGAATAGTAGGGAAGCAACTGTTTCTCATGCAGGATGTCTCAATCTTCAGAGGTTTTTTAGAAAATAAGATTTCTCTAGAGTAACTTCAAAGAAACTCTGGTATTATACAATAATCTGTACTATCACCTACCAACAAAAACTGCTTCCTTCTATTTCACTGTTTTTTTTTTTTCTTTTATCTGTGATGGAAGACATTCTTAAATGTTCAGAAAGATGTGTGATGTTTAAGACCTGTTGCAAAACTTGTCAGGATAGTCCTCTGGGGAAATTGTTCCTATATGACAAATATGTACAGAATAGTTAGTTCCAGAAGTAAATATTCATTCTGAAATCATAGGACTTTTGAAAAGTGTAACTCAGATATGTTTACAAAATTAAACCCTTCCCAAAGCAGAAAAAAATTTTCATATAAGTTAATTCTCATCTGTAATTCATTTAATAGCTTAATTTATTAAACACAGTATGTAAAATCTACATTGTTGTTTCACTTTAAATGTTTACACACAGGCTGATTTTTTTTTTTTAAACCACAATGTGACAAGAGCTTTCCATAGCCTACCTTCCTATGGGAGATACAAATATTAAATACTACAAGAATTCCTGGCTCAATTAACTCTCTTTTCATTGCCTTCCCTTTATTTCCCTCCAGGCCTTGCAGAAACAAACAGGTTTGTATTACAAAAGTAATTTTTAAACAGTTCCAAGGGAAAGACTGCTGATATGAACTCCTGGAAATGGAAAGAACTCCTAGAGAGGTCTACAATTCTTCATTTGACAATTCATTTGTACATGGAAGGTCAATCTTTTTGGGGTACTGACTTGCAAAAATAACTTGAATACCACCACCTACAAAGTGCTGATACACATGATGCATTTGAGGGAATTCAGGTACTTATAGGATTTCTATAAGTACTAGATAGAGATATTGTGCAAATCCTCAAATGATGCAATTTCACCTCACTTTTCAGTTGCTGTCATTGTACAAAGGGAAAAATAGGTATTAGTTACTTTTTTTTAAGCATCAGAGCTACTTAAACTATCTGCAAACTGCAGTTAATGTACATGTAAGCCTGTCACGCATCAAAAGCCAAATTTTAACAATATGTGAAATGCATTTCTTTACATGGATCCCTGAATTTTGACAGTTAGCCTATCCATACGCAGATGTCAGATTGTACCTTTATTCTGATAGCATTATCACACCATAACACATACTGTATATCTATCTGCATTATTCTAAGATACAACTCTCCTCAGTACTTAAACATTACCCTTTATTATACATCAACCAATGTATTTTTTGTTCATTTTTTCCTCTTTTTTTTTTTTTTAATTACAGAGAAAATGTTATCTAACTATTCATTATGGTATTGAAATAAACATAAATTCCAGATATTTTACAAGGAGGATGGAATGACCAACTGTATGTTCACTCTAACAGCTCTTGCAGTTCCTGTTTGAAGGATATGGCACATGCTGTGAAATGCATTAGCCACCAAAAAAAAAGCCTCAAAATACTTAAAAAATATACACACACTCAAAGTAATTTATATTGACAAATAAGGAATGTTGTTTGTTAAGTCTGTGCTTCAGAGAGAGGATGTTTAGGGTTAAGTAGCCTTCATCAAGGCACAAAATGGGAAGAGGTAAGCACAGCTGTCTGTAGAAGTTATATAAAACCACTAGTGAGGTACGCATGCAGTAACACTATTTAAAAGTGTACAACTGGTCTTTGTAACAAAACTAAACATAGTTAAAAGGAAATACTGTGACTTTTCATTTGCCACAGTTCTACTTCATTATTAAAAACATGGCAAATATTTCCAAACATAAATTTCACATTTTGAATAAATGAAATTTTAAACAAAGTGCTTCGCAGATCTGAACCCTGCACGGTTGTACTGTGTGGTCTAGAAGCATTTTGTAGACATCATAGGAGCATTTCACACAAAGTTGAAAACATAATTCAGATGAATAATAAACAGGACATTTTTAACAGTTTTACACTTTCAAGTAGTCGAGTTCTTACGGCCACTGGGTTTTGTAACAAATGTGTCCTATAGCAGTACAGGTTCATAGATTCCTTTAGCAGCAGAGACCCATTTCAAAGGGCACGTGGTCTTTTTGAGTTGATCTGTTTACTGGCCTGTTCCTCCTCTTGTAGAGCTGCCCGGAAAGATTTCACTTTATCTTTAATGAAAAAGAGAGAATGAGTACTGATGTGCCTGTGCTCAACACAGATCCTGAAACTAAGGCCTGATGCCCCACATACTGGCCCTAATGCAAAACAAAGAACATTCCTCCATAAAAATAGCTGAAGATACAAACTACAAGAGGACTGAGATAAGCTTAAATTTAATACTCATCATACAAACTAGTTGCTTAGCAACTTAGTCCCTTCTTAGATATTACCCCTATCTCTTCTTAGGAAGAAATTCTTCTCTGTGAGGGTGGTGAGGCACTGGAACAGGTTGTCCAGAGAAGCTGTGGCTACCTCATCCCTGGAAGTGTTCAAGGTCAGGTTGGATGGGGTTTGGAGCAACCTGGTCTAGTGGAAGGTGTCCCTGTCTGTGGCAGTAGATTGGAATGAGATGATCTTTAAGGTCCCTTCCAACCGAAAACATTATGTGATTCTATGATAACAACTTTTCTATGAATGTGAAAAGCATTTGTGATTAAATTTGGGAAGTAAATAGATAAATGCATCGACCATTTGTTTCATCATAGCTAGCATGAGAATGGAAGAAACCTGAGAAAAGATGTCATTCTTTCATATTCATATTCCTCCCCACTCCCATTCCCCAGTAATATGCCCAAGAATGGGAAGAAGGAAACCAAAATGACAGCATAAAAAAGTCAGTCCTAAAGTGACAGGAATAAAAGCTGAAATATTCAGTGACCATTATGTGTCATAAGCATAACACAAAAGTTACTGTGAGAAAGAATCTTTGATTTAACAGTTCTTCCCTACTATAAAGCTATATATGTATCATGCTGTCTGTAAAGATGCAAGGATCTTTTAGATATCCTTTATCTCCAGTATCTTATTTCAAAAACCATATCTAATAAGTTATGGAAGAACAGGGAGTCACCAAAACTATTTTTTTCATTGCTGTTGTCTCAAATTGTTTTTCCCTGAAGAGGAAGTCATCATCCCTAAGAAGCAAAGGAATGTACATCTAATTCTTTGCTAAAGTATACTGGTGCCAATACATGCGTACAAAGTAAGCAGGTCACATCCAATTTGCTTGATGTCTTCTTACAGCAGATACTCAGTCTGAGTAAAATGTAAGGTTTTATCTTATAAGGAGTTTTCTAACAGATAAAAAACCCAAACCAGTATTGCATGTCTGCTGGAATGCAGAGAGATACAGAAACTAAAATGAAAAATTAATCTCCATGAGCTGACACGTTGATTTTAGAAGATAAGTGGAAGAGTCAGTTTTGGGAACTAAGAATTATCTGCTGTTGGTTTTTCAACAAAGAGAGGCTGACAAAATTTCAACAGAAAGGCTGCTAAGGTAAAATAGGCTAACAGCCAAGCTAGTCAGAACTCAATGTTACTCTTAAGCACAGACTGAAAAAACAACAGCAGGCTTCCTGCTACATTACAGAATGCAATAGAACAGGAACTGGGAATTCCTACTACTTTTTTCCTCATTGCATTACCTTCTTTTTTTTTTTTCTGTACAGTTCTTTTGGATTTTCTTTTTCCTTCTTTTATTCTTTTGGAACAAAGAAAAAAACAACCCAAAGTTGCAGGATCAAGTTTGTACTTCCTGGAGGTAAAGCAGACTCTTCCTTTAAACTAGGATGGATTGAATACAGATGTGAACTTGTTCTTAGGCAGTAAAATAAATGTTCCTTTCACAGAACATTACAGGACAGCATAAGGTGAAAAAAGACCCCAAAACATAACCACACTATTTTTTCCTTCTCATTATTACTGCAAGTCTCCATGGCATATGAAAATGCACACAAAAGTGATTAAAAGCAATCTACCTCTAAGTTCGGTCAGAATATCAATTTTTTGCTCTAGAATTGCTTCAAGTTGGGTAGCATAAGAATCCACATCATAGTCTACTTCTTCTGTCATCTCAAGAAGAGTTTTTTCATCTTCCAGCCATCTAATAGATTCCTAGGTAAAAGTTAAAAAAACCTCAACTAAATACATTAGCAAAGTTTCAAGGCAAATTTCAAGACAAAGAGCTGAATTACTCCTTTTCTCAAGATGACCACACTTTTACTGTCTAGTCACCTCACAATAACAGGTTTCAATCCTAAAATGAATCCTTTTTCCTAATTCAGCAAAATTTTACATTTTCTACATAGTTTCTTAACTCCAATGGTCATAACAGCAACAGATAAACCCCAGCTGCCACAGTTCTCTTCAAATTCAGAACTTAGATGGTTGTAAAACTAAGAGATTAAGAGCTTTATGTCATAGTTATGTATGCTTATGTAGGTATCAAACTTTGAACCCAGACTTCAATTTTAAGTATGGGATGGTTACCACTAACTATAATCACAGTGTCATTATTACAGTCAAGGAGTCAAAATAATTCTGTCCATACTCAAAACCAGTTTTGAGAGAAGGTGTATAAAAGAAGAGCATTTTTAATCTCTCTATTGCAAGAGGTAACTCCCCAGACAGATAAGAGTACTGTAAAAGACAGTTAAAAAATCTCTTAGGCATCTTTGCATTCTGAATATTACAAATTTAAAAAAAAAAAAAAAAGAGGGAAAAAAAAAAGAAAAAGAAAAAAGCCTTACAGCAAAGAAGAATGCAACCAGGAGCTTAAAGCTTACAGAATCATGCAAAGCTCTGATCAGGAGACCTTATCCCATTGTATTAAAAATAAAGTAAGCAGCTGACAGTTCCATGCATGATGAGCCTGAAATACTAAAATTAAGTCTTTCTCTCTGTGCTCAGTAGTCCAAGTAATATTGAAAGAATAGTCCAAACCCTGTGTAGGTTTTGTTGACTTTCAGGACAGATGGAGCTCTCACATTGGGGTAGGATTCATGTCATCTAACATAAACTTGTATATCCAAGAAGCAAAGGAAGATCAAGACCTCCATAGTACAAATCATTCAGCTAATCTACTTTAGAGATTTTTGTTAGAATAGGATGTTTTATATCCCAGAATCAACAGCTTCCGGGAAAAAGTTGACAGAAGACAACTTCTGCATGTTACAGCTTGTAGATTTTGTATTGGTGCAGCCCATCTTCACTCATGGCATAAACTAACAAGTAATGCTGCAAACGAAGGTAGCTGAGACTCAGACACATTTCCTTCTAATGACTGTTGTATGGAGCAGTAATCTCCAGGATAAGGCTAGATGGATACACAGAAGTAGTAACATCTTAAACTAATGCAGTTTGTCTCTCCAGAAGTTGCAAGCATTAGGACACAGCTATGGCATATGGCATAAGACTTTCACACTTCTGCATGCTTTACTTCAGGGATAATGTTTCACAATAACTAAATCTCTACATCTGTTGTAAAATGTGTTATTTAGCATCCTACTGTATTACATGAACACACATCAATGTTCCACTAAGTTAGATACCTAAATTGAGATACGTTTAATATTTTGCTATTTTCTTGCAGTAGATGCTCCAAATGAACAGCCTGCCTAAAGATTATAAGGTTATTAACAGAAGCAATTCACATTTCCTTCTGAAAACTAGTAACTCATATATATGTTTTTACCATTTATTTGGTGAATGTAAAAAGCTCCATGGTACTGACCAGCATTACACTATGTGGTCAGCACTCCTTTCAAAGACCCTGACTAATAGCAAGTGAAAACCTTATGTATCTGTAAAATGGAGGTAAACAAGTAGTTAGAAATATATTTGTTTCTTCTGGTCCTCAGTATCTCAGAGGAAGATGTCATGAAAGGATATTTAGAGAAAATATTTGGAGATGGTATTGCTGTCTCTTTAGAGGGAGATGACACCAGTAGGACAGGTGGCCCTCAGGACAACTGGACTCTGGAGCTGGTAGACAGGGAGAGGAAACCAAATAGCCCCGCTGTGTTCCAGGAGGAAATAGTCAGTGGCTTACCGAGCCACCTGGATCCACACAAGTCAATGGGACCAGATAGGATCCACCCTAGGGTGATGAGGGAGCTGGCAGAAGAGCTTGCCAAGCCGCTCTCCATCATTTACCAAGAGTCTTGGCTCTCTGGGGAGGTCCCAGATGATTGGAAGTTGGCAGATGTCACGCCGATCTACAAAAAGGGCTGCAAGGAGGATCTGGGCAACTATAGGTCGTTCAGCCTGACCTCAGTGCCTGGCAAGGTTATAGAGCAGATTATCCTGAGTGCAATCACACAACACCTACAGGATGGACAAGGGATCAGAGCCAGTCAGCATGGGTTTAGGAAGGGCAGGTCATGTTTGACCAACCTGATCTCCTTTTACGATCAGGTGACCCACCTGGTGGATAAGGGGAAGGCTGTGGATGTAATCTATCTGGACTTCAGCAAAGCCTTTGACACTATCTCCCATAATATACTCCTGGAAAAGTTGGTAGCCCACAGCTTGTACAGGTGCACTCTCTGCTGGGTTAAGAACTGGCTGGAGGGCCGGGCCCAGAGAGTGATGGGGAAAGGGGCTGCATCCAGTTGGCGGCTGGTCACTAGTGATGTCTGCCAGGGATCAGTGCTGGGCCCAGTCCTGTTTAACATCTTTATCGATGATTTAGATGAGGGGATTGAGTCCATCATTAACAAATTTGCAGACGACACCAAGTTGGGAGGGAGTGTCAACCTACCGGAAGGCAGGAGGGCTCTGCAGAGGGACCTGGATAGACTGGAGAGTTAGACTGATTCCAACGGGATGAAGTTCAACAAGGCCAAGTGTCGGGTCCTGCACTTTGGCCACAACAACCCCCTGCAGTGCTACAGGCCGGGCACAGAGTGACTGGAGAGCAGCCAGGTGGAAAGGGATCTGGGGGTGCTGATTGACAGGAAGATGAACATGAGCCAGCAGTGTGCCCAGGTGGCCAAGAAGGTCAGTGGCATCCTGACCTGCATCAAGAACAGTGTGGCCAGCAGGACAAGGGAAGTGATCCTTCCCCTGTACTCAGCGTTGGTGAGGCCACCCCTTGAGTATTGTTCAGTTCTGGGCCCCTCAGTTCAGGAAAGATGGGGTGCTGGAGCGGGTCCAGAGAAGAGCAATGAGGCTGGTGAAGGGACTTCACAAGTCCTATGAGGAGAGTCTGAGGGAACTAGGATTGTTTAGTCTAGAGAAGAGGAGGCTCAGGGGTGACCTCATCACTCTCTACAACTACCTGAGAGGAGGTTGTAGTCAAGTGGGGGTTGGTCTCTTCTCGCAGGCAATCAGCAGTAGGACAAGAGGGCACAGGCTTAAGTTCTGTCAGGGGAGATTTAGTTTGGATATTAGAAAGAAGTTCTTTACAGAGTGATCAGGCATTGGAATGACCTGCCCAGAGAGGTGGTGGATTCACCATCCCTGGAGGTTTTTAAGATGAGGATGAATGTGGCACTGAGTGCCATGATCTAGTAATCACAGTGGGGTTGGATCAAGGGTTGGACTTGATGATCTTGGAGATCTCTTCCAACCCAGTTAATTCTGATTCTATGATTCTATGACCACATAGAAATGGTGCTGATAGAGACATTACTATATGGACACATTACTAATAATTGCCAGCTTTGGCATAGCAATACTGGCATAGATTAGACACTGAAATTGAAAATTTTGAGATCAATCTGAGTAAACTCCCCACAACTAGAAAAAACAGCCACTAATGCTGGAAAACAATTATCACAGAAAATATAGTAAATAGTTGAAATAGTAAAAAGAAAATAACATCTTTTCTTACAATGAACACAGTCTATTTAGGAGCATTTGCTGAGAAGAAAAGGAAAATTTTACTACATTTCTGGAGTGGTAGGAAATAGGTTTCTCTTTCATCATAGGGACAAAGAACAATGGTTATGGGATCTAAACATCTGTTCCTATTTCTTTGCTACAATGAGCTTAGTGTAATAAAATAATTTAGAAATCTCTGACAGCAGCAAAATGACCAGATGATATCCTACATCTTCAGGAGTATGCACTTTCAGCGGGAAAACCTGAATTCCTACATTAGGATAAAACAAAGAAGAGCTCCATCTTTTACCTGGAAGATAGCCCTGTGATCTTCTACTACTTGCTCTTCCATTTCCACCATTTGGGACACAGCTTCATGGAAAGTAAACAACTGTGGAGAAACTTCCTCTTCCTAAAATCAATAGTTAAGCTTGTTAGTATGGAAAGAACTGTGGTTACAGGAAATATATTGAATATTATCCATCCCATCAGAGAACATGAAAAGAAATATGCAGAAAGCAGAATCTGTCAAAAATAAAACAATACTTCGAACAAGAAAATCTCCAGAAATTAGTGGAGAGAACAATAAATTTAAACTGTTTACAGAGTTAAATTTAATTATTATTCATTAAAAATTTCCAGTCACTAACATTAGTGGATACTGGAAAAGATAATATTCCCCATGGAAAAAACCCCAAATTAAGATAGTGGGAGGAGGAAGTCACAAAGGAAGAATGTTAATTTCTAGTAGGTTTTAATAAGAAAACTTGTTTTCTGTCTGGGTTTTTTGTTGTGCCAATTTTCAAAAAAGAGAACAGCAATTACATTCAATACATTTCAGGAAATCAAAATTAAATTAACCCTTTGGAAAAAAAAGTGGAATAAATATAAAGTGAAAAATCTAAAAAGTGTGTAGTGATTAATACATTAGAAGAATGCACAACATGGATTTACAAACTGGGACAAACAGGAATTCTTTAGACATAAATATTTAATCACAATCAAAAGGGAAAGCACTAGGTAGGCTGCAAGACAATATGGTTCCTTATAATAGGCCTTTAAAATATTTTTAAAAACACATTGAAAAGCTTAATTGAATTTCACATGAACAACAAAAAAGTATGATATGAAAGGATATCTAGCTGGAAGGACTATCCAGTGGGAAGTTCTTAGAATCACTAGCATGTTCTTATAAAACAGAGTCCTGGAAGAAGACAGTTACTAAAATAAGAAATAAGAAATACAGCAAACACCATGAAGAGGCATTTGAAAAGGCAGAGAGTCTTGAGAAAAATAGGGTAGTAAGGATTTATCTTTTCTACCTTTCGTCAGCATTTTCACAAATGAAGTTGAACATTTAAGGAACCAGGACTAGAGCTGATAATCAGTATGGAGGGTAAAAATGCCCTTTAGAAAAAGCCTCTCAGTCCCACATCTCCACTTATGCAGCCCTGGGAGACATCCTGGGAACATGATGTGGCTTTCTCCCAAACATTTCTCTGGGGTTTCACTCCATGAAAATCAAGATGTGGGGAAGAAGAATGATGGGTAACCAGATTTCTAAACACGGAGAAGGGCAAACTCACTCAAAACAGGTGTTCCATGCAGGAAAAATAACGGTCAAAACTATGAGAGTGTTAAACAGATGCATTTCTCAGGCTGCTTCTAGCTATTTAATAACTGATGTAGTTATACTGGAAAAACACACACTAAAAATGTGAGAGCCTAGAGCAAACCCTGCCAAGATATTAAAAGCCCTAATCAGCAAGGAAGATAAAGAAAAGTAAAACATTCTCTTTTCACCATTCAAGAAACCTTTTTTGTGTTTGTATGGGAATGAACATAATACCATAAAATGAAAAGGCAAAGAGGCATGCTGTATCTACTTAATGATATTGCTAATAGGTTATAAATACACATTACTCTGGATTTGTTCTGCCACTGCATTTATCATCTCTTTCCATGTAATGCTGTAAACCACTCACATTTTGTTCACAAAGCAGTTTGAGATCATCTCTCTGAGGAGAGCTCCCCACACCCCACTGTGCCTCTAAGTCATCAATCTGATTGGGAGCATGGTGTATAATAGGACAGATTTCTTCTGAAGCACTAGGATCAACCATCAGCTCCTTCACCCTATTCAGAAAATATTTAATTTGTAAATTAGTAACTTCCTGTGCAAAAGAGTAGCAACCAAAAATAAAGCTCATCTAGGCATAATTTAATTCATTTAATAAGGATGATGTCAGCTTCACAAATTTAATGTACTTTCAGTGACAAAAAAATGTTAGTCCAACTCCTTAAAAGCACGGACTTTCAACTACTTACAGGTGGATTACAGTCCATCTTCTAGCAAGAGGTCTTTTTTGATTGAAATCTTACTACTCATTAACTATTAAGAGGGAAAAAATCTCCAAATCCTCAACATTAACTCCTTAACAATGAATAATATTTGAAAAAAAAGTTCATTCAGTATCCTAAACTTGAACATAATTTTTTTTCTGTACACACAATTGTGCTTTAAAAAAAGTAGTAAATCAGTACCCTACTAGCTATTATAAGCAAATCCAGCAAGAATTCTGAAGAAAATAAGAATTTGCAACCAAGTATCCCAGAGAATGAATAGATCCTTTAATTAAAATGCTTTCAAAGGTAAAAATATCTTATTAAAATGTTAGGTTCTTGCATCATGAAAATAGTTTAAAAGATTGATAATGATTCTATCCAAAAAATACCCATTTGAAAGAACATTTATGAAACAGACATGTCAAAGTCTGCAAGTATAATAAGTTTTGGAGTAAATTCTTCATTTTTTAAGGGGAATTTTTTTTTCAAGTAGCACATATTTACTACAATGGAAACTGAATTTCATTCATCTTCAGAATGATGAAAAGTTTTAAAAATATATACATATTAAAATTATTTTCTTTTTTAAGTAGATATATTCAAATTATCCTAAACACAGATTTGTCAGATTTGGTCCACTAAATGTACAAAGGTGACATCACCTTTTTTTTTTCTAATGTATGAAGGAAACTAGCAAGCCTGGATACAGTGTGGTTATTGTGAACAAAATAGTGGGAAGATGATTGCAGATCATGCAGAGCCATGACCTGACAAACAAAATAAAAACAAAGTATGTGTGATTCAAGGCAAGGGGACTAATGAAAAGTTGGTCTGTAAAATTACATTGCCAAAAAGAAAACTCAAAAATAAAGATTCCATGTATAGAATGAATTAGACCTGGTGATTGAAGGAGAAAAGTCATCATACTCATAGGAAGGAGAGAGATCAGAGCGACTGCCACTACCCTGTGAGAAGGGAATGTCTGAAGGACTAATTCCAAATTCCTTTACTCTGCGGCAGCAAATTAAAAGAAAATGTTTTCATAAACACAGTTAAAATGACAACTCTGTTTAGTATTCTTCTTTAATAGCTTAACAATAAATTATTTTTACATTAAAAAATAAAACTGTTGACATATTTAAATCTTCTGCAGAGTTGCAGATCACCAACAAAATCAGTGTTGGTAATTTGCAGAAGAGTATAATAGCAACGCTTTCAGAAGAGTAATTCCATATTTCAGTTTGTGCAGTTAATAATATTTGCTCTACATTCAGTATTTCATTAAACTGCTCCTTTTAACATATCAAACCACTACAATGCTTTAAATTCTATGCTGCCCTGTCTTACACTGCGCACACAGGGGTGTTCAGCACCTAAAAGTTAATTGTACTATGAAAATTATATATTTCAAGAAAAAATTAAAATACTACACAAAACACATGAAGCAAGTTTACAGTGATAGGCATAGAAAATTAATTCTACCCCAGCAAAAACCAGCACAACTCCATAACAACATACAAATTTAACACCAAGGGAAAGAAACTTTCAGCACAACAATTTAGTATACCAGAAGTAGGTATTTAATTTGTTTTTCAGTGCCTATTTCTGGAGTAACTTCAGCAATATGTATTCTATAAGGGATAGAAAGATCCAACGAGTCCCGAATAATGTGACATGTCCTTTGTTATGTTACTGTAAGCAGGGAAGTAGATGCCCACCTTCTCACCAGGAAGGAAATCACCTAGAGTGGTCCAAGCCAAGTAGATTTGCAACTAACTTGATACAAACAGAAAGACATTTGGATACTGAGAAGAGTGGGTGGTAAGCTACTCTAGCAACCCTTTGTGCCCAATTAGCGACTGGTTGTGGGAGGGGGGAGGAAGCAAAGCAGGAGAAGATGTGGTTCTGCCCTATCTTTCACTGGGGCAAGTAGGTCACTAGGTGGTAGCCTCTTTTGTTCTTGCGGTAAAGTGGTGGGTGGGTCTCTGGGCCACAGGTCTGACTGCAGGCACATGCAGGACCCCATCTCCACAAACATTAATCAAAGGAGAATTACAACTGTGGAAGGCTCCTTTGACATTCACTGCTTTCAGAAAGCAGTACAGGTCTTAGAGGTGCTGCATCAGCCTCTGGAGGCACTAACTTATCCACTGATTATGTCACTGTTGGATTAACTGGCTCTGTATTTAGGGGTCTCAGATATTTGCCTGAAGTTGGGAAATATAAAATTTAGGCCACAGCAATTGCAGAATTTTCATAAGCTAGTTTAGATAAATCTATATATGATATGATATGATATATCATATATATAAAAGTAACAGGCTGGCAACTGAATGCAATTCCACCAAGGGCATGAAAAATCACATTGCAGAAAGGTATTTCAGCTAACACCCAAGGGAATCATCATGTAAACTGCCTACCCCTAATACAAGAGGTGATACCTCCAGAGCAGGGACAAAACTAGGCGGCATCTCCCAGATTCCTTGCAATCCACACTATATCTATCTCTGGATAATGGTTTGAATGCAGTTTCTATTGATTCTCTTGTAATGGTTGTAAAAAGTGACAAATTAAATTAAACATGAGCCTGAATCAGTAATCAGTACTTTGGGTTTAATCTTATTAAGAAATGCAAGTATGCTAAAATTATTCAAGTACTTAAAATAATTATACATCATGGAACAACAATATTCCAAATATCAGTGATCAACAGCCAATATATCTATAAGCAATAACATTTTCCATACCTATTTGCGTATCTCAATGTATTTAGAGTGTTTTCACATGATGCCATCCCTGGAGAAATTGTAGCGATCTGGAGAAAATAAGCTATGCATTAATAAATCACTTTGTACAGATGAAAGGATAGAAGACCTCCAATTATTTTTTTTAATCTCCACTTTCGAGATGTTCTACAAAAACTGTCTACTATGTACAGCTGTCCTAATACAATGGCATCTCAAGAAGAGAGATGTCAAGTCAAAGCTTCAATTTAATTTTTTCAACCATACCTGAAATATTAGGAATTCATAGAAATTTCAGTCAATTTTCCCCATCTCACAGTCTTTGTAAATAATATGTAAATGCAAAACTCTAATTAAAAAAAAAGACTTCTCAGGGAGGGAAATATGCAACTCGGTAGAAAGTAAGTCTAATATATCCTGCAAACAATTACTGATTATTTATATATATATATATATATAAATAATTGTGGTCTGTTCAAGCAAACTGTATACTTATTTGAGAGACCTATTTTGGCCACAGTCTAAAACTGTACATAATAATATTAAAGATAAGTATGTGTTTATTTCCCTAAGTAAAGATTTATAATTTTTGTCTGAACTGTTATCCGTAAATAATACTTAATAACTTACTTATTATCAAACATGAGGAAACTATAAGTCTTTCCTTTTCCAGTTAAATAAAATACCCTGAAGATCTCACCTTCTTTTCAGTACTCAGTAAAAATAATAACTGTGATCAGGCAACAGTGGCATCATTATTTGCACTAGCTTCTCTCAGTAGTTTAATTTTCTCATCTGTGCTCCTTTCAGGAGAGCTATGAAGACTTTTCTTTACCCAGGACAAACACCTCTATGATCCTACACACTAACATTTTTTTTTTGGTAGCAGAGCATCAGGAGACTGAAACTGATTGACTATTAGATAATCCTGGTCTTCTCATTTATCTTGCTGCTGACATTACTGTACAAAAGCACAGGTAGTCATCCTGAGAGGAACTTCTCCTACTGGGAGGAAAGGAAAAATATGTGGTGGGAGTGTATTAGAAAGTCTAAAGAGTCTGTTAGCACACTGACTTAAGTTTAAATCTCTAATACTGTTATGCATCAGTTACTAATGAAAACAAGTGTAGATTTAAAAATATCATAGGATTCCATGTCTCTCTATAAAGCATTTTCAGTGCTAATTAACAAAACCCTACAAGTTCCTAAAATTCTTCCAAAGACATTTAATGCAAAAGATGCATGCACCTCTTCCATCAGTTTAATGTTCAGAGTACATCACACATGGCAAATGTCATGTCAGGTGACTGCTCCAACTTTTTGAAGAGCATAAGGTACAGCTGCTATAAGGAAGTACCACTGTAGGTGCTGTCAGCCATAATGATACCCCCTTCAGGGCACAAGAACCCATGCATAAGACTCAGTCTGTTGAACAGAAACATGCACTACATCATATGCCTCAACAAGTGCAGTCCCAGAAGGACAGGAGGACTACAACCTCTCCATCAATCACTTCCTCATTCATAATTCCAAATGAGGATGGAAAAAGCAGCACTATTTATGGACAGGAATATCCTTTAGAACTGTAATTATCATTCTCCGTATTTTGAATGTGTCTGCATTGCTTATAAGCCATCACAGTGGGATCAATGGTCCTTTTGGGACACTGAAGTCACCAAGTTCCTACTTTCCCCCCTGGAGAGCTGAGGGGTCTGGCACTTCAGCTATGGTTGAAGCATGTCAAGAATGCAGCATGTAGAGGATGCAGTACTGGTTAAAAAATGAGACTATTCTAACTATCTACCTGTGTTGGGTAGACCTTGGCTGGACACCAGGTGCCCATCAAAGCTGCTCTATAACTCCCCTCCTCAACTGGACAGGGGAGAGAAAATATAATGAAAGACTCATGAGTTGAGATAAGGGCAGGGAGAGATCAAAAACTGATTACCATCACAGGCAAAACAGACTTGGGGAAATTAATTGAATTTATTACCACTAAAATCAGAGTAGGATAATGAGAAGCAAAACCAAATTTTACTAACACCTTTCCCCCACCCCTGCCTTCTTCCCAGGCTCAACTTTATTCCCGATTCTCTACCTCCTCCCCCCAGTGGCACAAGGAGATGGGGAATGGGGGTTATGGTCAGTTCATCATACATTTCTGCCACTCCTTCCTGCTCAGGGGGAGGACTCCTTCCCCTGCTCCAGCATGGGGTCCCTCCCACAGGACACAGTCCTCTACAAACTTCTCCAATGTAAGTCTTTCCCATGGGCTGCAGTTCTTCATTAACTGCTCCAGCACGTGTCCCTTTCTACAGGTGGCAGTCCTTCAGGAACAAGCTGTTCCAGCGTGGATCCCCCACGGGGTCACAGTCTCCTTTGGGTATCCACCTGCTCCAGCATGGGGGTCCTCCATGGGTGTATCTCTGCATCCCCATACCTCCATGGGCTGCTGTGGGGAAAGGGTTAACCTTTTGCAGGAAGACTACTACAAAGAATGCTGGGAGATGTAGTCTCTGCACAAGGCCCCCGCAGGAAGTACTCGACTGAGCATGCCCACTTGACAGGCTCGAGAGTGATTGGTTGGGAAGGTCACATGTTCTGTTATGACGTGGCTCCATTTGAATTCAAGGATATATAAACCTGGTTTGTTCCCTAATAAATGGATTTGCTAGTTTGAACTTAAGCTGGTTGGTCTGTGTCTCGCTGCCACAGCTGCAGGGGGACAACCTGCCTCACCATAGTCTTCACCACAGACTGCAGGTGAATCTCAGTTCTGGCTCCTGAAGCATCTCCTCCCCCTCATTCTTCACTGACCTTGATGTCTGCAAAGTTGTTGCTCTCTTCTCTGTCTGCAATTGCTTCTGTGCAATAACTTTTTTTCCTTCTTAAATTTGTTATCACAGAGGTACTACCACCATGGCTGATGGGCTCTGCCTTGGTCAGTGGTGGGTCTGTCTTAGAGCCGGCTGGCATTGACTCCATAAGACACAGGGGAAGCTTCTAGCAGCTCCTCACAGAAGCCACCCCTATAGCTCCCCCTGTTACCAAAACCTTGTCACGCAAACCCAACACACTACCATGCAAATGTCAAATAATGATATATTATCCTACTATGTAGCTCTTCATAAACAACATAAAATATTGTGTTTAGTTTTGGGCCACTTGCTACAAGAAAGACATTTGAGGTGCTGCAGCATGTCCAAAGTGCAGCAATGAAGCTGGTGAAGGGTGCAGAGCACAAGTCTTAGGAGCAGTTGAGGGAACTGGGGTGTAAAATCTAGCAAAAAGGAGGCTTGGGGAGACCTTCTGACTCTCTAAAACTACCAAAAGGAGTTTATAGTAAGGTGGGTGTTGGTTTCTTTTCCCAAGTATCCAGTGATAGGATGAGAGGAAACGGCCTCAAGTTACACCAGGGGAGGTTTAGACTGGATATTAGGAAAAACTTCTTCACTGAAAGCATTGTCAAGCCCTGGCACAGGTTGCTCAGGGCAGTGGTGGAGTCACCATCCCTGGAGGCATTTAAAAGACATGTAGATGTGGCACTTGGGGATATGGTTTAGTGGTAGGCTTGGCAGTGCTGGGGGAACATGATTCTATGAAATGGTTTTTGAAAGTGTTTAAGGACAAGAACTTCATTAAAATTGAAATGACAAAATTATAAAAAAAACAATTTATGCTGACTATATGTGTCATAGTTCCGATTTTATCAAGGAATTTTCCTTTTCCTTCCCCCTGCCGTGTGTGCTCTGTGTATTAGGCTAGCTATCAGATGAACAAAAGAATCGGCCCATCCACTAATGGCCGAGAGATTAGTCTCCTTGACAACGAAGGGGGAGGAGTTGGGGGGGGCTAGTGTGTGGTTGGAAGGAGGTGGGGAGGAGAGGTTGGGGTGCCGGTGGGGGCAGGACCTGCTACAAGCTGCAGAGCTGCCTGGTTTCTTCTTTCTTCCTGTCACAGGGGAGTTTGCTGCTGCTCTCTTCTCAGCTGTTGCTGGTTGCAGGCCCTGCTTAAAGCTAATCCTAACCAACTGAAGTTCGTGAGTTTTCTTCCATTGGGAGAACTTTCTGTTTTATTGCTGGTTTTTTCCTTCCCCCTTCCCCCCCCCCCTTTTTCCAGTGTGGGAAGAGAAGGGGAATTGAGTTTTTTTTTGTTTTTTCTCCGATATACCCTGGGGGGTGTTGCTTTTTTCCCCTTCCCCCAACCCACCTGGTGGCAACCAAGGATCTCACAGCGCTGCCTGGTGACGGGCACTGGACATTACAAGTTCTGCTCCTCCAGTGATCCAACAGTGCCACCTGGTGACTACAATAGGACACTACAAGTTCTGCGCCTCCAGTGACCCAACAGCGCCACCTGGTGAATGGTACAGGACATTACAAGTTTTGCATCTCCAGTGACCCGACGGCACCCCCTGCTGACTGTGGTTGGAACTGTACCAAAGGGTGCAAAAAATTGAACTATTTAATTTTCCTTTTGCCGGTTTATCGGTTTTGTTCTTGAAGGGGATTATTGGTGGGTATAGGAGTATTGCCTGGTTGTTTAACTTGGGTTTTTTTTGTGTTCCTGCTAATACACACATACCTTTTAATAAAGGGCTGTTATTTTCCCTTTTCCATAATTTGTTTTCCTTCAATTGGAACCTCTTAATTTTGGATTTATAATTGCTTAGAAAGAGAAGTTTGGGTCTTTTTCTCTTAATCCATCCTCAGCAAAAGACCCTTGTCTCATTTAAACTGGGACAATATGTCTCTGGATTTCTTTAGAATGATGTGGATCCTAGTCATAACTGTCCACAGGGAAGTTATTTTCAAAATAAGTTTTTGAATTTTTTTTGAATTTCACAAGAATATGTTTCTGAATAATATTTTAACCTTCTATACAGATGTGATGCTCCATGCCTAAAGATTTATCTTTAAAGATTGCAACAAGAAATTACATAAATGATAAAAGGTAAAGTCAAATAAAAATTGTGTAGAAATTATCAAAAGAAATTTGACTCAAACATCCCATTCAAAAATTATACATCAGAAAGAAAGTGGAAAAAGCCCAGTAGGTATTTTATACCAGGTTGTTTCAGGAATCTCTCAGAAAATCACAAGTTTTTACTACATCATTTTATATGCTTTCCATATAAAAAAGTATCACATATTTTCAAAATGTCTTACTCCCTAATAGCGCATTAGAACATTGGATCAAATATTTGTATTGTTGAGGAATTTTTTTACAATAAATGCCTCCTTACTCACAAGCAAAACCAGCATCTTGAAAGAGGTAACATTTTGATGAATTATATTACATGTTCAATAAATAATATTCTCCAATTGAACAATACTTCTATGTTTCAATCTCTTCAATTTATTTTGCCTGTTACAGGCTAAAATATTTTGGAGGAAACGTTATCATTATCTACATGTTACCTTGATATAACAGTATTGTACAGTTTTATTAGGTTTTCATGGCCAGGTTTTGTTAGTGGGGGAGGTTAAAGGGGTGGCTTCTGTGAGAAGCTGCTAGAAGCTTCCCCTCTGTCTGATGGAGCCAATGTCAGCCGACTCCAAGACAGACCCACTGCTGGCAAAGGCTAAGCCTGTCAGCAACAAAGGTAGCTGATTAGATTGGTAATAAATTAAATTAATATTTTTCCCCAATTTGAGTCTGCTTTGCCCATGATGATAATTGGTGAGTGACCAAGGCCTTCAGGACCTTGGGATAGTTGGTAAGGGGATCTGGGGAACAAGTTATATTCTCCTCTAGACTTCCAGTTGAAGGTAGCAACATTGAAAGAAACAGATGGGACCAGTCTTTTAATACATGGATCCACAGCTGGTGTCACAACCAAAATTTTAGGTTTTTTGAGAATGGAATGGCCTATGCAGCACCAGGCATGCTGGCATCAGACAGGACTCACCTTTCTCAGCAAGTGAGGTTCCCGCTTGGGAACGAGCGGGGCTCATTGTCAGAGCTTTAAACTAGATGTGATGGGGGAGTGGGACAATATCAGACTTGTCCCTGGGAAGCTGTGGGATGAGAGGCAAAGGTTACAGGGACAGGGTGCTAGCGAGGGCCCTCTGACACTGACTCTGAGATGTGCTGGCCACACTGGAGTACACCTGTAGTCTTACGGAGACAAGACAGGGACTCCTGAGGTAACAGAAACCAACAGGGAAACACTAGAGAATTATCTCAAAGAAATTAAGGAATGTTCCCCTGGGAAGGCGACATAGCCAACAACCCAGAAGAGGTTCTGGGTTGCACCCAGTTGGAAGCCACCATGCTGCTAGAAAGATATGACCTTGTTGCCATTACTGAAATTTGGTGGGATGAATCCCATGACTGGAGTGTGACTATAGATGGTTACAGGCTGTTCAAAAGAGACAGGGGAGGAAAGAGAGGTGGAGAGGTTGCCCTCTACATCAAGAGGTGGATTGAGTGTGAAGAGTTGTCTTTGAAGAACAGCCATGTGCAGGTCGAAAGCACCTCTCCTATGAGAAAAGACTGAAAATTGGGATTGTTCAGCCTGGAAAAGAGAAGGCTTTGGGGTGACCTAATTGCAACCTTCCAGTACCTGAAGGGAACCTACAAGAAAGATGAAGAGGGACTTTTTACAAGGGTATACAGTGACAAGACAAGGGGGGAATGGCTTCAAACTGAAAGAAGGTACATTTAGATTAGATAATAGGAAGAAATTCTTTACTGTGAGGGTCATCAGGCACTGGCACAGGTTCCCCTGAGAAGTTGTGGATGCCCCATCCCTAGAAGTGTTCAAGGTCAGGCTGGATGGGGGTCTGAGCAACCTGGTCTAGTGAAAGGTGTCCCTGCAAGGGGGTTAGGGGGGTTGAAACTAGATGATCTTTAAGGTCTCTTCCAACCCAGGGTATTCTATGACCTCTCCCTGTCCTTAACGCACAAACCTTTCATTATATTTTGTCTCCCTTGTCCAACTGAGGAGGGGAGTGATAAAACAGCTTTTGTGTGCACCTGGTAGCCAACCAAGGTCAAACCACCACAACAGTATATAACAGTATTGTTCCTTAAAATTTCTTCTATGCTTTGCTTCACATAAAGTAGACACTCCTAGAGAACACAGCAGTGATCTCTACAGTCAACTGCAGAAACCTGAAACTACTCATTATTAAACTATATTTGCATTAATTTCTAGAAGTTTGAAGCACCACAGTTAATTACATAGCTCTGCTGCAAACAAGCAGTCAGTGTACCTGCAGGATACGTACTCTTTTAATTTACTAAAATACTGTTCAGCTTTAGCTATTATAAACCATAACAATATGCCCTTTTCTTTACCTGTATATTTCATCAGTAAAATTTTGCCAGTGTATGATATAAAACCTAAACATGAACATGCTTAAAAACCAGGCACAGTCTTCCAAAGAACCAAATGTAAATACCACACTGGAAGGTTGAATACATTTCCTTGATAAAAGAGGCAAAGGAAGACCCAGAAGCTACAGATCATTGTCTGCTTTTCTCACCACTTGACCACTGGAGTACAAATCTCCTCTCCTCTTTCCAGGGAACTGGGGAGGACTGAAGGTAATTCCAGGCTAAGGTATTTCCTACACCTCCCTCAATTCAATATATGTTGTTCAGAAACCTGTCAGATCTCTAGACAGGCAACTTTTTTCTGCATCCATCTAGTTATCAGAGGAACAAGTGCTGCAAATGCAAGAACTCAATTCAAACAACCATAAAGATGCACTGTAGGTTTCTTTTCTTTCTCTCCTTCCTTTTAACTCTAATTCAGAGTAATTCGTAACCACCCAAGTGCTACTCTTCCTACATCAGTATTTAAGAAAAAACATTGCCAATTAAATTCTTGATAAAAATTACATGTAAACAAACACTAAATCCTGAATGTTACAAATGGTCCTAGTACTGAGAAACTACATGAAATAGTAACAGCAAGAATGAGTTTGAAAGTAGTATCTCATCATGAAAGGGTTTTCTTATTCTTAATTAAAAAGTGACTGCAGTTCTATAAATGAAAAAATAAAAAATAATTCAAACATGTTTTCACTCACTTTCAGAGGGGATTTTTTCCTTAATTTAGAACTAAATTGAATATAAAAGGAAGAAATGCAGCTTTATCAGAAATTAAACACCCATTGATCATGAATTATTCTCAGTTGGATTCTCTGCATTTAAACAGGAAAAATGTGACATCAACTCTATAAGAAGACTAACAATTACATAAAAAAGCTTCACCAAAATGAAGACAGCTTGTTAGCACTTTAGGAGTGGTAAAGGTGATGGTAATAACTTCATGAAACATTCACAAATGTTAATCCTTCTATGTATAGAGAGCAATTCCCAACAGGCTAACTTTCCAAAACTTCTTTAGCAGTGTGGATACATTGGCTATTAGGTTGCCCTAACACCACGGTTTTCATATTGTGGTCTACAGATTTCTGTGACCTCTAGACTAATTCCAAGGAGCCTGTGGAAAGTAACCAGATGAGATGGAATTAATTTTCCCTCACAGTGCTGTGCTTTGCATTGGTAACCAGAAAAGTGTTGATAACACACTGGTGTGTTCTCTGCTGAGCACTACTTTCTCCAACATTCCACCCCCTCACCCCCAAGGCCAGTAGGCTGGGGCTTGGCAAAATCCTAGGAAGGAACATAGACAGGCCAACTGACTCAAACTGACCAAAGGGATATTCCATACCATATGACATATACTCAGCAATAAAAGCTAAGAGAAAGAAGGAGGAAGGGGGGTATTCATTATTATGACCATCTTCCAGAGAAACTGCTACGCATGCTGAAGTCCTGCTTCCCGACAAGTGGCTGGATGTTGCCTGCTGATGGGAAGTAGAGAAAAAAACATTTTGATTGTCCTTTGCTTCTGCACATGGCCTTTGGTTATGCTTGTCATGGTTTTGCTGGTTCTTAGAAACTAGGCAGGAATTTTTCCCTTCCCCCTGTCCACTGCGTGCAGGGATGTTAAGGGGGCAGTTAAGGAACAGTTCACCTCGTTCCCAACAGTGCACCAAAAATTCGTGAAACTTAACATGGAGTGCTTGGCCACCATGCTTCCAGATTTCAGGTGGGATTCCGTCAACCCCAGCTGCCTTGCCAATTTTCACCTGCTGTACGGCTTTAAGAGTTTCTCCCATGGTGGGGGCAGTATCCAGTTCAGTTTTCATTGGTTGCTGTGAAATGTACTGCATTGCCGAGTCTTGAACTACACGGTTGGTACTGAAGAGAGTCTGAAAGTGTTCAGACCATTGATTCAAAATGGAAACTTTATCTGTGAGAAGCATTTGGCCATCTGCACTGAGTAAAGGGCTTTTAACCCAGTGTGTAGGACCATAGGCTGTTTTCAGAGCCTCGTAGAATCCCCTGTAGTCACTTGTATCTGCGCATAATTGGATTTTTTCCGCTAGATTGGTCCACCACTTGTTCTGGATGTCACGAAATTTCTGTTAAGGCCTTCAGACCTTCGTGACACTGTCATCGTCACCTTGTACAAGAAGAAAGGAGATAAATCAGATTACTCGAATTACCGAGGTATTACTCTGCTCTCCATTGCTGGTAAAATCCTTGCAAGAATTCTTTTGAACAGATTGATACCCGCCATAGCAGAAGAACTTCTACCTAGAAAGTCAGTGTGGTTTCCGAACCAACAGAGGTACCACAGACATGGTATTTGTTCTCAAACAACTGCAAGAGAAGTGTAGGGAACAGAACAAAGGACTCCATGTTACCTTTGTTGATCTCACCAAGGCTTTCGACACTGTGAGCAGAAAAGGTCTGTGGCAGATTTTGGAATGTTTAGGATGTCACCCCAAGTTCCTCAAAATGATCATCTCACTTCATGTGAACCAACGTGGTCAAGTCAGATACGGTGATGCACTTTCTGAGCCGTTTCCAATAGCCAATGGTGTGAAGCAAGGCTGCGTTCTTGCACCAACTTTATTCACAGTCTTCTTCAGCATGATGCTCCAAAGGGCCACGGCAGACCTCGATGATGAAAATGGTGTCTACATTCGATATTGTATCGATGGGAGCCTATTCAACCTAAGGCGACTGAAGGCCCACACTAAGACCTTAAATCATCTTGTCCGTGAGCTGCTTTACGCTGATGATGCCACCCTCGTTGCCCACACAGAAGTAGCTCTGCAGCATTTAGCATCCTGCTTTGCAGAGGCTGCTGAGCTTTTTGGGCTGCAAGTCAGTTTGAAGAAAACAGAAGTTTTATGTCAGCCTGTACCTCAGGAAGTCTCCCATCATCCCCATATCACCATTGGTGAAACAGAGCTTAAATCAGTCCAGCAATTTAATTACCTGGGAAGCATCATCTCCTCAGACGGTAAGATTGATGCAGAAATAGACAACAGGTTAGCAAAGGCATACAGAGCTTTTGGTAAACTCCATAAAAGAGTGTGGTAAAACAAACACCTGAAGAGAAGTACAAAGATCAGCATTTACAGAACCATTGTACTGTCTACTCTTTTATATGGATCTGAATCATGGGTCATTTACCGCCACCACTCGCGTCTCTTAGAATGCTTCCATCAGCGCTGCCTCCGTACAATCCTAAACATCCACTGGACGGATTATGTGACCAACACGTCTGTCCTTGAACAGGCAGCAGTCATGAACATTCAGGCCATGCTGCTGAGAACACAGCTGCACTGGGCAGGGCACGTCTCCAGGATGCAGGACTACCGCCTCCCTAAGATCATGCTATATGGGGAACTTGCCACTGGCTGCCGCAAGAGAGGAGCCCCGAAGAGGAGACACAAGGACTGCCTGAAACAATCCCTCAACCTTGACCATATTGATCACCACCATTGGTCTACCCTGGCCTCCAATAGGGAGGCCTGGAGACACACCATCTATAACGCTGTTGCTGCTTTTGAGAACACACGCAGGATCACTCTCGAGGAGAAAAGACAATGCAGAAAGAATTGCGTCTTGTCGATATCACCTGGGGAGTCTTTCTGCTGTGCCTTCTGCAATCGGACTTGTCTATCTCGCATTGGCCTTTTTAGCCATCAGCGTGCCTGTAGCAAGTGTGGATAGAGCCCTTCTCAAATCTTTGTTCGCGAAGTCTAGTCATGATAAGGAGCACAAAAGGAACTACCTTCTAGTTAATGGCCTCAGAATCTCATCTCCTGGGAAATGGGGGTGAGAAGCTTCTTACTTTTTTTTCTCCTGTCTCCTGGGAAACGAGGCGAGGAGTTCTGGCTGGCTGCTAAAGCTGGAACAAGGTCAGAGTGGAAGCTCTGTGGGGTTTTGTTCTCAGCCTGGTTGCCAACTGTGGATTCTGCTTGGATTTTTCATCAGAGAGGAACTGCTTCAGGAGTTTTGTTTTTTTTTCTATTCCCTTCCCCGTTCCCATTTGTTTCTTTCTTAGTAGTGGTTCTTGTGCACATGAAAGGGAGAAGGAAAACTATACTGCACGATTTGGTCAGCAGAAAGAGTGAGTTTTTTCCCATTGGGGAGGACTTTTTTTGTTGTTGTTTCTCTCCCTCCTCTCTCTCCCCTTTCCCAGTGTGTGTGTGGGGGAAGGGAAATCCATTTTCAGTTTCTCCAACACACCCCGGAGGATGTTACCCCCACGTGGCAACGACCAGTGATTCCACAGCGCCCCCTGCTGACCAGCATAAAGAACTGCAGGCTCTGCATTTCCAGTGATCCAACAGCACCACCTGGTGACTGGTACAGGACACTACAAGCTCTGCATCTCCAGTGATCCAATGGTGCCCCCTGTTGACTGTGGTTAGAATTGCACCAAAGGGTACAAACTGAACTGTTTACTTTTTTCTTTGCTTGTTTATTGGTATGTTTTGAAGGGGATTATTTGTGGGTAAAGGAGTATTGTTTGGTTGTTTTACTTGTTTTCTTTCGTTGTTTCTGCCAATACACATATATCTTTAAATAAAGGGCTGTTATTTTTTCCTTTTTCCACAATTTTTTTCCCCTCAATCGGTGCCTCTTAATTTTGGATTTATAATTGCTTAGAGGGAGGAGTTTGGGTCTTCCTCATAACTCATCCTCAGCAAAACACTTGTGTCTCATTTTAAACTGAGACAGTGCTTTATTAAACTGCCTTTATCTCGACCCACAAGTTCTTTTCCATCTTATTTTCCCCCCACTGTCCTACTGAGGAGGGGAGTGATAGAACAGCTCTGTGGGCACCTGGCAGTCAGGCAAGGTCAACCCACTACAGCAAACAAGCCTAAATCAATGTTCACTGCATAGAGTTTACATTTCCATAAGGAGAAACGTTAAGGATGCACAAATAAAACCACTGGACATCTGTGCTTTTGTCTGTTCTTTCCACCATCTGACAGAAGAATTCTGTTTTTTCATATTAATGCAAATGCACATTTATACAGTACACAACTATTCATCCCATCTATTCCAAATACTTCTCCCCTTAACAACCTAGAGCATATTCTGATGCCTTTGATACCAATTATAAATTTGTTATTTAAAGATAACTCACCTCTACACTTCCAGTCTACATAATTATTTCAAAAATTCTGATTCAACAAGCAATATTCTCATATAATTAAGACATTATTAAAAACAATCAAACAAAAAAAAACTCAAGCTAAAGTGCTTCTAGCTATGTGTCTAGTTAGAAAACTAGAACAAGCAATAAGAAAGGTCAACAAAAAATGAGAAGGGAGCAAGTTATCTGAAATCACTCTGTTGAAAGACTCACTCCAATTATAGTCTCAGTTAATGTATAAAGTTAAATTATTGTTAAAACATACAGTTAACTAAACAAACTTACCATACAGGTACGGGAGTTTTCTCCTATGAATGAATCTCTTAGCACCTGAGTAAGTTTACTTGCTCTGAATGGTGTATGAGGTTTATTTCGACCTAAGGCTCTAATGCACTCCTGAAAGAACAAACAGGTTTATATTTCATAGAATCAGAATAAAACCTCATATTTATACAATATGTTTAAGAAAAATACATAATACAAATGGAATTCAAAATCAAAAAATATATGCCTTACTTATGTTGCTGAAGTTATGTAAGCTTGAATTCAAGTAGTGTTAGGCTTTCATCTCTCATTAAGCTCAGTAGAGAGGTAGGAACTTAAAACGGACTTAGAAGCCTAAAAACTTTCTGAATCTCATCCAAAATGTTTATATATATTGTATTCAACAACAACAAAAAATTAATTGTTGATGTTTAATCTCCAGACTAACAACTATTTCTGATTATGATCTGCAAAAGTTTGAATGATCTACAGCCTCTGTCAGCAAGTGTGGACAGTGACTCACATTAACTCTATCAGTTGAAAGCAGTAGCTTTGATTCTGGCTCTACCACTGACTTTCTTTAGGAGAAAACACTGGTGCCCAAACTTTCTGAAAGCTTCCACAGGTCACAAACCTAGTACGTATAGCTCTGTATTGATGTACTCAATATTGGGAAACACTTGAAAATGTAAGTCATTCCCTGTTTTAAAACATTCTTCATGTGAAGAACAGGGATAACATCTCCCTCCCCTTTCACTCACACAAAGGGTATGGGGCTAAACTAATATTTGCAATTGGTTGGAGAGTTCCAGAGAGAAATACTGTACAGAAGTAAATATTGAAAAATTACTATAGAAGTTACAGAAGCAACTAAGTACAATAGTGCAAACCAAGATCACACTAATCTAAACATCACTTCTGCCCACTCAGAGCTCTAACATCAGTTAATAAATTACTTCTTACAGAAAGTTCAAATTTAAATTTGTTTTGCTGTTGTTGTCATATTTTGATCATTAATTACAGTTTCTGTCTTTGTCTTAATACTTTGTGTACAGGCACCTCTTCAGATTCAGGGCTTCCTTGGTACAGTTTTAACATATTTACACACAGAACTTCTTCAAAAAACTGTACATCAAAATATTTTCATATTATAGCTTTGCTTTTAGCAAGACTAACAGATGGAATGGCTTTTGTGTTGCATGAATAGTTCTACAGTAATTCAGTTAATTCTCAAGTTGCATCCATATCCTTGTGGCCTATTGAAATTTCCTAGAAACAGTTTCTTTCAAAAGCCAAGCTAGAAACTGTAGGATGATAAGCTAAGAAAGCATTGCAACTGTGAAACAGCATAAAACAACTAAACAGGTTCAAAAGAAAACTGACATGATACACAACAGAACAAACACAAGGGCAAGCCAGTTTTAACTGATTATTTTAAAAATCATCAGCTGAATGTTATAGAATGAACACATCTCAGATGAACAGAAAGTCCAAAGCTTATTGAATGTGAATTTCACATGCAATCGATAAAAAAGACTCAATACTTATAGGTGAGTATAGCAATGCATTCCTAGAATTTTTTCATTTGTTTGTACATTACTACTATACTTACATAAGGAGAAAAGCAGATTAGACAGGAAGAGGGGCAACAGAGTTTCAACAAGTGACATTACAAACTAAAACCAGTACAAATGTGTATGTTGAATTACTGATATGGCAACAAGTTTAATTATTTTAATATACTGTAAAGATTTTTAGTTTGGTCACCCTTGAAAATGTAGAGTTACATTGTCCCCTTAATAGTAAAAGGATTATGGGAGGACACTGTCAGCTTCTAAATTAATGGGGTTTTTAACTACTTTTGCTTTTATCACAGCTCAGAAAATCAGGTAACAAAATTACAACACTACTTCTATGTAGAGACATTACAGAAATAATTTCCTGTACCAAAAATCTGAACAGGTTAAGACTGATATCCACATGCAAATAGTAAATCTTGGATCAGCACCAAAACCACTTCTCAGAATATACTAGTTCAATTAGAACATGACAATAACTTCAAGGGTCTTGAATACAAATGGAAAAAGTTGTGTAATGTTTTTGGGGATAGATGAAAAATGGAAAATTACCATATCATTGAGAAACATTTATATCTTCCTTTACCACTTTTTAAACCTCTGCAAGGCCTCCACTTATTTTTATTTTCCCTTTTACATATAATTTAGATCATGATCACCAGTACAGCAGCAGTAGAGCCTTTCACTATAATTAGACAGACAAGTTCTCTGAAAATGAACTCATTATGTTGTATGAGTATTGCACTGAAGGCACTAGACAGCACAAAATCAGCAAGTAAACTAAAACAAAACAGCATTATTCAATTACATATGGAAACATCTGCTAACGTGAACACAATATCGTTTGCATTGTTTATTTTTACACTAAATCAAAACAGTTTTGCAACTGCTGCTTCCAATTTTTCAACATGACATACAATTTTGTAATGCCACATTACAATTTTGTGGTGTTTTGTGAGATCTTAGAGTCTGATACAAGTCTCACAAGTTTATACTAGGATAAAATATTAGGCACAGTGATTTTTGGGTTTAGATGCAGTGAGGTTTTGGTGCAGTGAGTAGTAAACCTAAGTAAAGCTGACCAACAACCAAGATAAGTTCTGAACCATTCAAAACTACCATTTTCCCAACCAAGACAAAAAAATTACTTTCCCTATTTAGACTGAACATCTTTCAAGCATTATAAAACAAATAATAAAAGTATTTGATTATTTAAATAATATTTCTTAGTTCTCTTGATGTCTTCTTGATTAATATATGAAAAACTGCAGTGATTGTATCAGACAATTTGCTATAAAGAACAGTGAAAAAACTCAAAAAAGAGCAGTGTTTCAGATGTTTTACTGTAAAATATTGTAATGAGACAAGAGTCCTCAAATCCTCATTTAGGCAAAGTCTCTCAGTATTGGGAGGAGTTTCTTTGGGATAGAAAGACTTGCCTGAAAGTGTTGTCAAACCCTAGAACAGGCTGTCCAGGGCAGTGGTGGAGTCACCATCCCTGGAGGGATTTAAAAGACATGTAGATGTGGTACTTGGGGAAGTGGTTTAGTAGTGGGCTTGGCAGTGCTGGGTTAACGATTGGACTCGATGTTAAAGGTCTTTTCCAACCTAAATGATTCCTCGATTTTATGAAAAATGGATTTCAATTTTTCAAGGTTATTTTATTTTATTCATTAATTCTTTATGGATGTAGTGCTGTTTTGTTGTTTTCTTCTTTAGTTGATTAATTAACAGTGGTAAATAAATCTGTCATAAAAGTGTTCTGGTTTCAGCTGGAATAGAGTGCTGGAACTTCAATACGAAACTGGAGTCAAAGGCAGCCCAGTGGTGCCACTATTGATATCGTTAATGTGTTTCTATCAATACTTTTGGTGACAGAGTGCAGGCCACAGTTTGCTTTCGCTTGGAGGGGTGTCCAGTATACCTGGAATTGACTGCCCCAGAGATGGAAACATAGCCCTATCATCTGCCATGGACTGATCCAGACTGCACTGGAGCAGGGTGAAGCTCCAGAATACCTGCAATACATTGATGGTATCATGATGTGGGGCAATACAACAGAGGAAGTTTTTGAGAGAGGGAGGAAAATAGTCCAAATCCTTCTGAAAGATGGCTTTACTATAAAACAAAGGTCAAGGGTCCTGTACAGGAGATCCCTTTTTTATGAATAAAATGGCAAGCTGAACGTTATCAGTAGCAATGTCTCCAACAACTAGCAAGAAAAAAACAAGCTTTGTTAGGTGTTGTAGGATTTTGGAGAATGCACATTCCAAATTAGTCTGATTGTCAGCCCTTGCTATCAAGTGACCCGGAAGAAGAATGATTTCAAATAGGGCCCTGAGTAACAACAAGACTTTGAACAAATTAAACAGGAAATAGTTCATGCTGTAGCCCTTGGGACAGTCCAGACAGGGAAAGATGTATAAAATGTGTTCTACAGCGCAGCTGGGGAGAATGGTCATATCTGGAGCCTCTGGCAGAAAGCACCATGGGAGATTCGAGGTCAATCTCTAGGCTTTTGGAGTCAGGGATACAGAGGATATGAAGCTCAGTATACTGCAACTGAAAAAGAGATACCAGTAGCTTATGAAGGGGTTTGAGCTGCTTTGGAGGTGATTGGTATTGAAGCCCAGCTTCTCCTGGCACCTCAGTTACCCGTGTTGGGTTGGATGTTCAAAGGGAGGGTTTCCTCTACACATCATGCAACTGATACTACATGGAGTAAGTGGCTCACACTGATCACACAATGAGCTCAAATAGGAAACCCAGTCATCCAGGAATATTGGAAGTTATCATGGACTGGTCAGAAGGCAAAGATTTTGGAATGTCACCAGAGGAGGGCTCGTGATCAAGGGGTGGACTTATGGACACTATTGCACAGGTTATCCATGAATGTGAAACATGTTGCAATTAAGCAGGCTAAGTGGTTAAAGCCTCTGTGCTATGGAGGACAATGGTTGAAATATAAGTATGGGGAGGTCTGGCAGACTGACTCTATCACACTCCTCCAAACCCATGATGGCAAGTGCCATGTGCTTATGATGGTGGAAGCAACCACTGGATGGCTGGAAACATACTCTATGCCACATGCCACAGTCCAGAACACTATCCTGGGCCTTGGAAAGCAAGTCTTATGGCAACACGGTACTCCAGAAAGAACTGAGTCAGACAACGAAACCCATTTCCAAAACAACCTCATAGACACCTGGGCCAATGAACATTCCCTATCATGCACCAGTCTCCAGGAAAACTGAACAGTGCAATGGATCATTAAAAACTATGCTGAGAGCAATGGGTGGGGGGACCTTCAAACATTGAGATATACATTTGGCAAAGGTCACCTGGTTAGTCAACACCAGAGGATCTGCCAATCGGGCTGGCCCTGCCCAATCAAAACTTTTACATACTGTAGAAGGAGAAAGAGTTCCTGCAGTGCACATTAAAAACATGCTGGGGGAAACAGTCTGGGTTATCCCTGCCTCAGGCACAGGCAAACCCATCTGTGGGATTGCTTTTGCTGAATGACCTGAGTGCACATGGTGGGTAATGCTAGAGGATGAAGAAGTCTGGTGTGTGTCTCAAGGGGATTTGATTTTGGGTAAGAATAGTCTCTGAATTTAACTGTATGATGTTAATTGCTATATTATACGCTACTATATTATAATGGTCAGTCTTCACAAGCGAAGATCCAGGGGAGGTCTTTACACCTTCCAGCCTGCGCATTGGATTTTTTAGGTGAGACACAGTGTGCGCGGAACTGAGCCCACCCTTTAATCCTAAGGTTCATCTGCCAGGGCCAAGTAAGCTTGGATGGTGGCAGCGAGATCCTCAGGACGTAGATGGGTTGCCTTTAAGGGCTAACGAGCTCCATCTGCCCGGGGAGTGTCCCTGATCGGGAATCGAACCCGGGTCTCAGCGGTGACAGCACCGCACCCTTAACCACTAGACCACCAGGGGCTCCCACTGCTATATTATATTGCTATATTATTAACACTGTATATTATCACTTCTATGGTGGCTATACATCCATCATCGCAAGTCTCTGACACTCCAGGTTTTAGGATCTGAACCCAGCTCCACTTCGATTGCCACATTAACAAAGAATGAACTTTGATGAAGCTGGGCAAGTGCAGTAGTGATGGAATCAGAACTGGCTTCAGCATGCAACAATCCAACACGACTCACCATCTTTCCTGCCCTGAAAGACTGTTATGACAAAAGGTCATGGACTAAATGAGCTCAATGGACTTTTATAGGTATGGTCCATAGACTAAGGGAATGATATCTGTGTATATCTATCAAAAGACAGGAAAGATGATAGGGTATTGGGAACTGTGTGATCTGGCATGATGTAAATGGTATGGAATAAGGGGTGGATACTGTCCTGGTTTTTGTTAAGATAGAGTTAATTTCTTCTCAGTAGCTGTCACAGTGCTGTGTTTTGGATTCAGTATAAATGCTGATAATACACTGATGTTTTGGTTGTTGCTGAGAAGTGCTTACCCTGAGTCAAGGGCTTTTCAGTGTCTCATGCTCTGCCAGTGAGGAGCTGCACAAGAATCTGGGAGAGAACATGGCCAGCACAGCTGATCCAAACTGGTCAAAGGGATATTCCACACCATAGAACATCACACCTAGTATATAAACTGGGAGGAGTTGGCTGGGAGGTTGCTAGCTGGGGTTAAACCACTACAAAAGGTATATTTTTTTATCTTTTCTTAATTAAAAAAATAGGTATGTATCAAAAAGAAGTGTTCAAATTCAACTACTGGGGATTTTGTTGTTTGTTTTTTTAAACTACATGAAAATTGATAGCACAATGTTTCTGCAATGTTTCTACTTGGTAATTACCAGGTGTTTTTTCAGGCATTTAAAGGAAAAACAAGATGTCATTTTACCTGTCACATCAGTAGACAATGTAGACAAGCAAAGCCTGCAAAAACACTTGTTTCAATAGCCATTGCTATTATATGTAGAAGGCTTTAAACTACTCAAAAGCAATGGAAACATTTCAGTTACCTTGAGTGCTAAAAGGCTCTTGTTAATTTCCGCACCTTCCAGCCGAGTCTGCCTGTCTGCACTGGAAGTATCTGCTCCTCTTTCATTGCCAGCCAAATCAATCAGAGAAAATTTACCATGCAATTTCCCTTTCCTTCTGAGAATAATCTGAAACACTGCATGGCTTCGAGATGAGTGAGCATTTGCAGATGTCTGGCCAGATGTCCTTTAACAAAATGAAAAAAGGAAGGACATATGAACAGGCAAAGAACCATACATGTTAAACACATTACCCTAAGAACATTAGTTTTTTCAGGGCAGAGTCCTGTTTTTAATAATTCGATGTGCACAGTATAATTATACCTATTTCTCCAATTCTTCAAACAGAAATGGAAGATTAGTAACATTTTACTAATCTCTTAAAAGCAAGAATAATCAGATCTCCAAAGATTTCAGACTATCAGAGAGCTTATATGCAAAATGTCACATGTGGTACTTTTATCTAATCAGGTAGCAGAAGACTGATTTTAAAAATAATAAAGCTGGATCTTAACAGAACCCCAACTTTTATACTTCTGTCACTACATATCAAGGCCTTTTAGAACTGACGAATCTGGCAGTATTCCAGATTATGTGAATTTAAGTCAACAAACTGGTTATATAATGCATGCAATTCACATTCTGTAGAAAAATCAGTTATTTCTCTCTAGCTGAGAAAATCTAAACTATCTTTATTGAAAAGATAGGCAGATTTCTTACTTGCAGCCAACATCATCAAAATACCACCACATATTAAAAAGCCATCACTATGAAGAGACACCAAAAAAATCTTGTTCCAAATCTTTAATTTACAGTGAAAAATTGGTGAAAGTTATGGGAGATACCTGCAGCTGTTGCCTATTTCAATAAGCTTAAGAACATCTTCAACACATTTGACTTCCCGTTCCTGTAATCCCACCACCTGGACTTGCTGTTTACCATCTTCTAATACTCTTAATTTTGTCTTCCTATTCAACAAGTCAAAAACCTTGGAGAGGAGAGGAACAGAACAGTTATAGAGGAGCTTTAAAAGACATTTTTGCTTCAAATCTCATATCAAAATATGCAAAGCATTCCATGCATAATGTTGCTTTAGCAGGGAGATTGGTCCCCTCCAGCCTGACCAATTCTGTGATTGAAAGAGAATTGTAAAGAATTATTTGAAATAAAGTTTTCAGTACAAGAAGGGAAAAAATCTTTTATGTGACAAGCTCACAATCTGTTTTGTGAAAAAGAAATTCCACCTTCCTCAGGAAAAGATCATGTACTTACCTTACCACTATAGATCTCAAAAAATGTTGCATATACTTGAAGTTCTAACTTCTTATAGTTTGGTTTCTTTAGCATTAAAAAGACATCTCTAGCTGTGAATACATTTACAAAAAAAAAAAAAAAGTAGTTATGTATTTTCATTTAGTGAAGACTCATTAATGCATAGCAGTCTATTTTATAGCATCTCATATTTTGCAAGTGTAATAGTCAATCAAGTCAATCAAATAAAAAACACTTTCATTTAAACTGCCACATTATATTGGAAGATGCAGGAGACTCCAAAATTGTAAACTCAATCATCATTTATATTTCTTATATTTTTGAAATTATCTATATATATTTACCTTCCTGTGTAAAATCTGCACATCTAGGAACTATTTTTTATGTTATCAAAGTTCCACTGTAATGCAAAATACATAGACCCTTATGTTTGTACAACAGGAAGTAGAAATGTATTGACCTCAACTAATGTTATAGTTTCATACTTTTTTTTTTGTTGAATTTCCCACACCAACAGTCTGCTAGGATAAGATGAACCGTTGTTTTCTAGCTCGGAGTCTAATTGCCCCCCATTGAAAAGCTAATGACTTTGCAAAAAGTGGGACTTGTTTTCCTCTGCCTCTGCTTGAGGCAGTGGGGGAAGGTAAATTTCACTGTGTAACCTTGACCGAGGCAGCAGCCAGAGGGAAAGGGGCGGGGGGTGGAGTGGGGTGTAAGGGGAAAGGGGCTGGCAGTTTTTGGCTGGGAGGTGCTTGCGTTTTGCCGGGCTTTTTACCTTTTTTAGAGGGGGAGTCACGTGGTGGGGGCTGGAGTGGTTCGGTCTGGATTTTGGATCGCTTGCCTAGCTCAGAAGGGTGTGGGGGCATCTGCCTGCACCTTTTCTTCCCCCTCCTCCCTTCCCGTGTAGGCAGCAGTTTGCATCCATCGGTAGAAAGGGTCCTAGCTGGAGCCAACCCTCGATAGGTGAGTCCACGGAAGCCCTTGAGGGGAAAGGCCACCCTCTCCCTTCCTCCTTTCCCCTGCCGGCAGCAGCTTGCACCCATCGACAAGGGGGTCCCAGCCAGAGCCAGCCTTCGACAGCGTGAGTCCACAGGAACCCTCTCCACCATCCTTCCCCCTTCTCCCTTCCCGTGCCGGCGGTGGCCCGCGCCCTCCAGGAGGTCGACTCACCTGCCTCCCGGGCGCCGGCGCTCGTGGGAGTGGCAGCCACCAGAGCCCGACAGCGCCCCCTGCCGGCCGTCAGTGAGTAACTGCAGCCTTCGCTTCTCCCGAGGCACAACAGCGTCCCTTGCTGGTTGAAAGGGAGTCACTGCAGTTCCAGCATTTCGCCAGAGCCCAACAGCGCCACCTGGTGAGCGTGAGTGAGGCACTGCAGCCCCTGCCTTCCAAGATACGCCATTGCCCCCTGCTGGGTGTGGTTATAACTGCGCCAAAAGGCACAAATACTTAATTGTTTTCAGTGAAAGTTTCAGTTACGGTATTGTTGCTTGTTCTGTTTTGTTACATATATATATATTTAGTAAAGAGTTGTTATTTCTTTTTCCACACTTTTTCATCTGAAGTCTCTTAATTTCAAAGTTATAATCACTTAGAGGGAGGAGTTTGGTTTTTCCTATTCTGACATCCTCGGTAGACATTTTTGTCTTGTTAAAGTAAGACAACTAATTTTCAAAAACCAAAGGAAGTATAAAGTCTCACCTGCAAGTGCATATATTCCTTTAGAACAATCTTGGTTTTTTCCTGAAAAGTCACCACCCATAGTCTAAATTAAAAAAAACCAAAAAAGACCAAAAATACACTATAAAGATCATAGAACTGTAACTTACATATTTGTTACTTATTAGAATTAGAAGTGTATCATACATAAAAAGAAGTGTGTTGCTGATATGTAGAAGAAATACTTACATGGGTTTTTCCACTGCCTGTTTGTCCATATGCAAAACAAGTGGCCATTCCCCTTTCAAATATGGTCTCTACTAATGGTCGAGCTGTAAACCTTAAATGCAAAAAACAACAGTACTTAAGATATGTAATTACTTAAAAATCCCACACTACCACAAGGGCACTATAAATTTTAATTCCACAAGTGACAAAACTGGTTCTGTACTTTGAGAGGGCAAAGGACATCTCCACATTAATTCCTGAACTAAAGAAGCTACCAGCTCTAAGGCATTCAAATATCCCAGACAATTAAAGAAAAACTACAAGGTGTTTCCCATTTATTTTACAAAAATATTATCTTCCTTCAAACCCTCAGAAAAAAAAATTTCTTGTTTTAGTGATGCAACACAGCACATCTTATTACATGGAGTTTGGAGCTCCTTAAAGAAGGTACCATTGTAAGATACAGAAGTAGGACAGTGTAGCCGATAAATACTTAGATTTTGCCAATACAAAAATTCCACTATAGTTTTTTTTCCCAAAATCATCTTCCAAAAGTAAGTGTAGAAGACAGATGGCCAAAAAAACATTGCACATTTTTAAATATTTTGAGAACATAGTTACGCTGAGAAAAGGCTCAATAAAACTTTTATCCAAGCTCATCAGAATGGAAAAATCCAGTTATAACTTAATTATTATTTGATGTGTCAAAAATATTTTCCAAAGCATAATTTTTCTATTTTAGGGAATTTTTACTTAAATAAATATAGCTATTACTCCTACTTCAGCTTCTTTTCACCATTACTTCATTAAAACCTCCAAAAGCAAAGGGTAACTTTATGGGGGGTTACCTCCACCAGGTGATGGAGCTGAGTCTCTCTTTCTAAACTTTTTCCAGGTGTTTACAAATAAAGTATGATTAGTGACAGAAACAAGAATGAATGTTTACAGAAACACTGAGGTGTTAAAACATCCTTTCATTCCACTTTGGAACAAATATAACATTACTTATGAAAATAATATGGGACATTCAGCAACCAAGGGTTATGCAAAAATCTAAGTTTAACTGAATCATCAGTTTTCATCAAAAATGTACCAGATGATTCCTGATCAGCCTTAGACTTGTTTACATCCTCCAATTTATATACCTCTTTTGTCCTCAAGAGGATATTCCCAATCAATTTCAGGAAACCTATCCACCTAAGAAGCACATTCCATTATCTCTGTTTAACTGAGTTTGGAATGATTTATTTTGATGATTTATAAAAAATTGACTTTATTATATGTATTTTAAAATAAGGCAAAATGTAAACATATCTAGAGAAGTTATTGTAAAACATTATACAACTCCAAATGGTACCATGCCAAAACAGTCAAACTTTCCTTCTAGTAGAACCTTTATTTGCAATCTTGATCATTCAGAAATATAAACTCTGATTCTCCTTTAAAATTCAAAAGGCATTTCAGTTTTTTAATACTAAAGAAAACTTGCAACTCAATGTTGCGGCTCAAGGATTCAAAAATACTTAAAATACAACTTAAGTAAAATAATAATAAAAAATAAGAGTAATACATTTCTTGAGAACATTTTTCAGTATAGAAATACAATGAGCAATTTTAGCATACTGAAGAAAACTGAAGTAACTTGTCATACTTTTTTTCCCCCCTGCTGTGACCCTGATAGTTCTGGTTAGATCAGGCAATGATACCTATTTTCCTCTTAAATGTGCTATTACAGGAGGCCTTGAAGCAGATTATCCTTCATGTCATAATCATTATTCTGCCATATGAGGGAGAAGAAAAAAGCCTGTACTGCTACACAGACTAGAGATTTATTGTTTCAGTATGAATACAAGTATCTTTCAATATTTTCCCATATTACTATTAATTTATTATGCATCTAATAAAAGTTTTGCAGAAGAAACTCAATACAAAACCATAATAACATTGTATATTAAAAACAGCCCTCACATTTAAACACTATGCTCACAAAGACAAATAACATGAAGAAGAGAGATTACAAGAACTGGTTGTTAAGCAGGAGGAAAACTATTGCAAGAGGCTGTAAGGAAAAGGCTAAACAGAAAAGCAAAACTCCTCAAGACAAAGGAAGGACATGGGGTGGAGACCCCTTTGAACCCTTCCAAGAAATGTCTCAAACACTCTCTCTCACCTCCAGTGTTGTTTCACTGCATCTCTAGCCAAGTATTTTTCGAATCTGAGTCACTTTCCTCCCCCTCTTGTGTTGGAAAGTCCTAAGGGATACTGACTCTACCCAGTAAGTGAGCAAGGAGAGCCAGGAAGTGACCTCTCAACTATAAGTCAGAAGGGGTTTGAGCAGTGCCAAGACAACAGCTGCCTGGGAAAGACCAGAGCTCAACTACTACCCTATTTGAAGATGTTATCTCCCTGTGACAGAGGCACATCTCACCAACTAGATCACTCTCCCACAACTCTTTACTATCAAGAAAGAAAAGATACTACCAGTAGACAATCATTAGAGACGGAAATTTCCAAGGGCACAACTTTGCTGTTTAGAAGGTTTTTCATTAGTGTAAATTGACAACCTAAGAAGTTTTTACTTTTGCTACACTTCTCATTTATATCAAGCATAAGACACAAGTTTTGATTTTCAAGACCTTTTAATAATTCTTTTATCCACCAACAGGATGTTAGCATCTAACATCAGTCAGGATATGATGCCAACTTTCACTTCCTAATTGTTGGATTAAAAACAAGAATTGAGATAATTCTTTGTCCCTACTCCTTAAGGCTATAGGAAGCACTTTCTAAGCATAAAGGAAATAATCAAGTTCCTTTCTAATATCAATATTCCTTGCAAAAATATTCACAATATTTAGACTGTGTACCAAGATTACGACCTGTCATGGTGTATAACCTTGCCTGCTACTGTATCTAATTCATTTAGCAACTTATACAAGGTAAACAACTACTTCTAAACAAGTTTTTTAAAACACTGTGTGCATTATTCTGTTCCAACTGTGGAAGTGAAACAGAAGAATAAAGGAGAAAATAGAGATCCAAATACCTTGGGGTCTCTCTCTCTGTACTCTTTCCCCACCCTCTCCTGATTTGTTTGCCTCCTGAGGAGGCAATACACACTAGAGCCTGGAAAGGTCTTGGTGGAGAATTGAGAGCAGGATTCAGGATAAACAGAGCTAAACCAAAAGTGAACAGGCAAAAGAATGGAGTTAGCAATATGCATATCTGATAACACAGAGAATAGAAGTCCATGACCAAGGTAAGCCCACAGTTATTGACATTAGAGATATATGAGAAAAAAGATTCACCAAAGAAACCACATACACATACCTGTAAACCATTTCATTAGGAGCCATGTCATCAAAGGCATAATCAAAACGAAAAGTTTGGTTTTCTAGGTACCTTGTTAAATCCACTTTTTGTTTTGGTTCATGTACCATCACAACATCTTTACTAGGAATCGTTATTACATCAAGGTCTTTCATTGAAGTTTCTATAAAATAAATGAAAAACATATATTTAAGTAGCAACACATTACTATTTTTTACATATTTTCATTGTTTACACTCTTATAATGTCTCAGATAACACAGCTCCTGCAAGTAACAACACTGCAATGCACTTGGGCTTCTGATACCTAGATAGTAATCTGCTTTCATTTTTGAAGTCTAGTCGTCCTATCTTACCAAGTGCTAGAAAGTAAAGAAAGGTTGTACAAAGTCGATTAGAAAAGCTAAGATCATTAATGATAACACCATCATTATAACTTCATTTTAAATTTATCTTTTAATTTTTTGTAAATCCTTAAAGTTATAGCCATATGTTCAAAGCTTTCAAAAAGAAAAAACTGGTTTCATTCTACACAGACATTTTCATTTGTGTATTCCTCATGGGGAGCCCCTGGTGGTCTAGTGGTTAAGGGTGCGGCGCTGTCACCACCGAGGCCCGGGTTCGATTCCTGGTCAGGGCCACTCCCGGGCAGATGGAGCTCGTTAGCCCTTAAAGGCAACCCATCTACGTCCTGAGGACCTCGCTGCCACCGTCCAAACTTGCTTGACCCCGGCAGATGAACCTTAGGATTCAAGGGTGGGCTCAGTTCCGCGCACACTGTGTCTCACCTAAAAAATCCAATGCGCAGGCTGGAAGGTGTAAAGACCTTCCCCAGATCTTCGCTCGCGAAGACTGACCATTAATTAAATTCCTCATGGAATCTCAAATATGCATATTTAATATAGAATATCTCTACAGGAAATTCTTTTCTTAAAATTATTTGTAAGGAGAAAAACCGGTACAAGGCAGACATTAGGCCTGGTAAAGCAGGTGCAGTTGTTCAGCAAGAGGCCTCAAAGATAAGGATGGAATCCAGCAAACTGCCTTGGACACTCAGTGAGAGTGAAAGAAAACTGCTAAACTTCTGCAGAGGAACATCATGCGCCAGACACCTGCAGCTCAAGTTAAAACTGAGAAAAAAGGACTTTTAACTCCTACCTTACTTATAGAAAAATATAACCTTATATGTAGCAGTGCCAGAGTGCCATATGATAGTGTAATAGAGTTTAGATGGAGTGAGTAAATTTTAAAAATTGTATAACTGTGTGCCAAGTAGTTCCCTGCATGATCCCTGCCCCTGTAGCCTGTGAAATCTTTGTGCTAGGTCTAATAAATATGTTTAATGTAAACATTGCATTCCAGAATTGGCTCTTCAACCATTTCTGGTGCTGTTCTCCACTTCCCCTCACCCTGTTGCGCATGAGACAAAGAGGACGAAGAATAAAACGCTCGTTTTGCTACTGCAGTCGAACTCTCTTTATTTCACCACCAAGCCTGCAGACAGCTAGGGAGTGAAAAAGTCCTAGTTAGAGAGTGGATTTAGGGAAGTGGACATCAGTAAAAAAGTTGAACGTGCTAATGATGCTTCCTATCACTAGGAAGGAACAAAAACCATCTAGATGTGTTTTCAATAGTGAGTCCCCAGGTTACACAGCACTACAATTTATTGCTAGTTGTTGTATGAGATATGACTCAGCAAAACAGAGAACCCAGTGATCCATGATATGCACAAAAATAAAGATTCTTTCTGTGTACAGTCAGGATCACTAATGTGTCCTACTTCCTGCAAAGTCAATCCACAGAATGATTGGTGCTGAGAACACCTAAAGACTTTGGTGATAATTCTGTGTTTGTGAGACTGACAGAAATTGATTTATACACTTGATTTCTATTAAATTAATTGAGCATCTTACAGTATTTCAAAATACAGAACATGAAAGGGGAAAGATGATATTATTGGCTTGTTGTTATTGCAATAATAAAGGAAAAACGATATTTTTTCTCTTCAAGGTATTACAGACTAATATCTTTGATTTCTTTATACTTTATATAATTTTACATAATTTAAAAATGTGACGAGAGAAATATTATTTCAAAATTAAAGTGAATGCTCTCAGAATACTGCATTATGTGGGTACGAAATTATCTCTATGTTTCCTTGCCAGCATACATTATTTCATTAATACCTTTTATTATAACCTGTCATATTTTATTAAAGATAACCTCCAATGCTAAAACAGAAATTGAACTGTTACCAGACTTGTATATTGAATACCCTTATTACATAGGTTGTGAAAAATAGTTTCAATCAATTTTTGAGATTATGCATTCCTTTCAGATCAATAAAAGAAAAAATATATGGAATAAGAAAACTGCAAAAGTAAAAATAAACAAAAATCTGGAGGGGAAAAAATAAGACAAAAGAAAACTAACTATATACTGACATCAACATATGTTTTCCCTTTCCTATACAATTCTCCCATGTTCCTCTGGATATCCTCCAGATAATCCTCAATGTGTAGTTGACAGTACAAAAATAAAAAATTCATCCCATATTGTTTCAAAGTTCTTTGAGTGTTTAAGCTAAAAAAAAAAAAAAACAAAGAGAAGGAAAGAAACATCTTTCAAAATGAAAATCAGCTTACTTTAGTTCTGGATTCAGATAGGATGAAATCCAGAAGCATTTGCAGTTCCTAATTTCCTGTGAAAGTAAAGAACTTCATAGAAAGATTGGGATTTAGTTGGAGTTGAAAATCTAAATGGTTTTTTTGGGGGAGGGATACAGACTCCAGTCTGATCAGCAGACAGTAAGAAAAAAAGTTGTAATGCTAATCATACCAGAAAAGAAATCACTAGAGAATGATTCCAGTACCTAAAAATTAGGTTTAGTGCCATTCCATATGCCCTAAGGTATCCTGCCCAGCCCTGAGCAACAACTCCAGTAGATACAAGTCTCCAGTTTGTCTATAACCTGCTAATCCTGCAAGGATGTCTTGGACACCCTTGAGCACCTTAAATGTCATAAGACACCAACATTCAAGCACATGAATTGTACCCTTGATGTTTGATTCAAGACTTGAAAGTACAAATATACAGGTATAAAAAAAGTGTAGAAAAATTTTCATTGAGTAGCTCACTGATCAGGTGATCACTTAAAGAATAGTTTAAAAGAATGGTGATCCTAACACAATGTAATAATACTGAAGAAATTACAGTAGAATTAATTCCCAGATCAACTAAATACATCCTAGATAACCTTGGGGAAAAAAATTACACTTCATAAAACGGTGACAGTTAAACTACTTTTCTCCCCATCTTTATTCAGGTTATGATAAGCTTATGAATTTTCTGGGTGCCTCACACATATTGTCTAGTATAACAGTGTTTCATCTTTGATCAGTATTTCTAGATCTATTTAATACAAATAATATTACTATCAGAAGCAGCTTTTCAGAGAAAAAAAAATTGCAAAATCTTATATGGTCATACCTTTTTTATTGAGTGGTCGTTTTCGTACACAAACACATATCTTGTGCTCATCAATCTACAAAGGAAACAATCTTTTAGTGAACTATACCCCCATTCCAGTTATGCAATATTTTACTTCTATTCTTGAATAATAATATAATTTAAACAAAGAGAAATTTACAAGACAGTGAGTCATCTGAATGTGTAAAAGCCCCTTGCATCTGCACAATAACCTAGAACCCAAACTAAAACACAAAACCAAAATGCATAGGCAGTGAGACATATCCTAGGGAGATTATAGGGATGTGGCCTGGGAGTGCAGGGAGGAGATCAGGAAAGTCAAGGTGCAGCTGGAGTTGAACTTGGCTAAGGACATGAAAAATAACAAGAGTTTCTACAGGCATATGGGACAAGAAAGAAAGATAAAAGAAACTGTACACCTATCCACCCACACCCCCCAATGAGCAAAACGGGAGACCTGGCTACTTGGGCCATGGAGAAAGTTGAGGTACTCAATCAGTTTTTTTCCTTGGTCTTAACTGGCAAGTGCTCCAGTCACACTGACCAACTCACAGAATCCAACGGCAGGGTCTGAGAAAATGAAGTACCACCCACCAAAGGAGAAGATCAGGTTTGAGTCCATCTAAGGAACCTGAAAGTGCACAATTCCCTGAGACCCTACAAGATACATCCATGGGTCCTGAAAGAACTGGTTGAGGAAGTGGCTAAGCCACTATCCATCATATTTGAAAAGTCATGGTAGTCTGGTGAAGTTCCCATGACTGAAAAAGAGGAAACATAACCCTGATTTTTCAAAAGGGAAATAAGGAAGACCCAGGGAACTACAGGCCTGTCAGACTCACCTCAGTGCCTGGCAAGATCATGGAGCAGATCCTCCTGGAAACTAAGCTAAGGCATATGGAAAATAAGGAGGTGATTGGTGATAGCCAGCGTGGCTTCACTAAGGGCAAATCACAGAATCACAGAATAGTTAGGGTTGGAAGGGACCTCTGGAGATCATCCAGTCCAACCCCCCTGCTAAGACAGGTTTACCTAGAGCAGGTGACACAAGAATGTGTCCAGGTGGGTTTTGAATGTCTCCAGAGAGGGATACTCCATGACCTCCCTAGGCAGTCTGTTCCAGTGCTCTGCCACCCTCAATGTAAAGAAGTTCTTCCTCATGTTGTGGTGGAATCTCCTGTGTTTTAGTTTATGGCCATTGCTCCTTGTCCTGTTGCTGGGCACCACCGAAAAGAATCTCTTGGCACCCGCCTTTGAGATATTTATATGCATTAATTAGATCCCCTCTCAGTCTTCTCTAGACTAAACAGGTCCAGTTCCCACAGTCTCTCCTCATGAGAGGTGCTCCAGACCCCTAATCATCTTTGTGGCCCTCCCCTGGACCCTGTGCCTGACAAACTTGGTGGCCTTCTACAACGGGGTTACAGCATTGATGGATGAGGGAAGAGTGACTGATGCCATCTACCTGGAATTGTGCAAAGCATTTGACACTGTCCGGCATTACATCCTATTCTCTAAACTGGGGAGACATGGATTTGATGGATGGGCCACTTAGTGGATAAAGGATTGGTTGGATGGCCGCACTCAAAGAGTTGCAGTCAATGGCTTGATGTCCAAGTGGAGACCAGTGAGGAGTGGCGTTCCTCAGGTGTAGTGGGTTTTTGTGGCTGGGTTTTGGTAGTGGGGGGGCTACATCAGGGGTTGATAGTGGGACCAGGATTGTTTAACATCTTTATCAGTGATATGGACAGTGGGATCAGCTTCACCCTCAGCAAGGTTGCAGATGATATCAAGCTGTGTGGTGTGGTAGACATGCTGGAGGGAAGAGATGCCATCCAGAGGGACCTTAACAGGCTTCAGAGTTGGGTCCATGTGAAGTTTGTGAAGTTCAACAGGACCAAGTGCAAGGTCCTGCACCTGGGTCAGGGCAATCCCAAATACGGATACAGGCTGGACAATGAGTGGATTGAGAGCAGCCCTGCCAAGAAGGACTTGGAGGTATTGGTGAATGAGAAACTGAATATGAGCTGGTAGTGTGTGCTCACAGCCCAGAAAGTGAATCACATCCTGGACTGCATCATAAGTGTGACCAGCAGGTCGAGAGAGGTGATTCTCCCCCTCTACTCCGCTCTTGTGAGACCCCACCTGGAGTACTGCATCCAGCTCTGGGGCTTCCAGCATAAGAAGGATGTGGACCTGTTGGAGCGAGTCCAGAGGAGGCCATGAAGATACTCAGAGGGCTGGAGCACATCTGCTATGGAGACAGGCTGAAAGAGTTGGGACTGTTCAGCCTGGAGAAGAGAAGGCTCTGGGTAGACCTTATAGCAACCTTCCAATACCTAAAGGGGGCCTACAGGAAAGATTGGGAGAGATTTTTTTCTCAGGGAGTGCAGTGATGAGGGGGAACAGTTTTAAAATAAAAGAGAAGAGATTTAGATTAGATGTTATGAAGAAATTCTTTACTGTGAGGGTGGTGAGGCACAGGTTTCCCAGAAAAATTGTGGATACTCCCTCTATGGAAGTGTTCAAGGCGAGGTACATACATTGAAAAAATTGGAAACAGAGAGCAAAATTCAGAAGGATAAAAAATTTCCACATCACTCAGGTACTTACAGGATCTGCAGTTGTCAGTGGTCTATAATCCAAACTTCCCCTGAAATCTCTTATCATACACATAATTTCATAATTTGGGTTTGTAGCATCAACATCCTAGGGAAATAAGCAACAGAAAACTTCTAATATACTTTTTTCCTGAAATTAACTAATTTCAGTAACTTCTAAATTTATTCGAAAAAAATCCACATTAACTGAAATGTTAATTTTTCTCCAAAACACCCTAAATGTCTCAACTGCAAATTTAATGCCTTTTTCAATTCTGATGTAGCTAATTTACTGATCATAAGGCAAAACAACTATATGCTTTCTATTTAATATTTTTGGTTGGCATGTATTAGAAAATACTTTTGGATTGGGAACTCATTAAAATTCTACTAAAAAAAGAAGTGACTACTGGTTTTGCAAAAATCTTCACATTAAAGAAACACAACTGAACAATTGCACAACGGATAGCGTATACAGTCAATGGTTCTTAATCTGAGATATGGTGGTCCAACAGACAAATGGATACTCTCTATTATACAGGTACAAAACACACTGCAGAGTAAAGTGCAGGTGCCCGAACCACTCTAAACACAATCCTGTTGCATCCACATTGGTTAAAGGAGGTTGATCCTACTTACTGGTCCTCACTTAACTCCTATAGTTACTTGGATGCATTGGAAACTGTTCTAACACTCCTAGACCCCCAAAAAAAGCAGAATCAATCCAAATGATACACAGTAGGCTACATCCAGGCACACAAGGTCTCCTGTCCCTAAACTTGGAACCATGAGCATCTGAGAGAATGGTCATATAGAAGGCCATGCCCAGAGCCCCTCTAAACCTTGCAAAGCCTGAGCTACTGAGCCTGTTGTGGGCTGTGCTGGTTCACTGCATAATCATTCAAATGTCCTTCCTGTGAGTTCTCCCTGCAACTATCAGTTTTTACTCCATTTCAGGACATGCTTCTGATGAAATGCATAGCCAGCTCTGGTGCTCAGACCTTATTAAACTTTGCATGGCTTCCCACAAATGAGCTAAATCTCCTTCTGGATCACATCTGACTGTGGAAATAGCATAGGCACTTTCAGAAAGCACTGCATTGGGGTTAATAAGCTGAAATAGAGCCCACTCATGTCTCTACACCTGTAACACAGATGATCCACACTTAAGACAAAACTGTACCCTAGTTATCAGAAGTTGACTGTAACTTTGGGTTGTTGACCCTGACTACAGTGAACTAAAACCTACTTATAGTAAGTCCATAATAAATGTATTCCTGCTGAAACATTTCCTTCTAACATTCAGAAAGGGGTATTGCTTATTATGGAAAAGATATTTGCCTAATATTCTTCAAACTCTGCTTAGAGGTCTTGCCCACCAGAAGCCAGTGCTTGGTTAATTATTGATGCATTTCACAACAACAACAGAATACACAAAACAACACAAAGCATAATACATACAAGTCACCAAGAAAAACATAACTTTTTCATAGAGAAATTTTAAGTTTGGATGAAAAGGGAGTTGTCACAGAAGTGATAAAAAGAAAATTTTAGGTGAAGAACCACATCAAAGAATTTTGACATATGAAACAAATTATTTGCTCCAATTATTTGCTCCTCACATATAAAGCCATAGTAATACTTTGCATTTGTTTAAGTGGATGGAAATTAGAGACCAAGAATTCAAAATAAGTGAATTTAGGTCAACTTAGAAAAATCATTAAACCATGAAGTAAATTGTCTTAATTTACTTGGTGGTGTTATTCCTTATATCACTAGCAGATTGGCAGTTGTATTGGGTTTGCATGGCAAGGTTTTGGGTAGAGGGGGGGCTACAGAAGTGGCTTGTGAGAGGAGCTGCTAGAAGCTTCCCCTATGTCCAATAGAGTCAATGCCAGTCAGCTCCAAGATGGACCTCCCACTGGCCAAGGCTGAACCCATCAGCTATGGCAGTAACACCTCTGTGATAACATATTTAAAAAGGGAAAAAAATTATTGTGTGGAAGTACTTGCAGACAGAGATGAGAGGAGTGAGAATATGTGAGAGGAACAACTCTGCAGATACCAAGGTCAGTGAAGAAGGAGGGGCAGGTGCTCCAGGTGCTGGAGCAGAGATTCCCCTGCAGCCCATGGTACAACCCATGGTGAGGCAGGCTGTCCCCCTGTAGCCCATGGAGGACCCCCATACCAGAGAAGGTGGATGCCCAAAGGACACTATGACCCTGTTGTGGGAAGCCCACGGTGGAGCCGGCTCCTGGCAGGACCTGCAGTCCCATGGAGAAAGAAGCCCATGCTGGACCAAGTTTGCTGGCAGGATTTGTGACCCTGTGGGAAATCCATGTTGGAGCAGTCTGTTCCTGAAGGACTTCACCTTGTGGAAAAGGACCCATGCTGGAGCAGTTTGAGAAGGACTGTAGCCTGTGGGAAGGACTTATGTTGGAGAAGTCCATGGAGGATTGTCTCCCATGGGAGGGACCCCACACTGGAGCAGGGGAATGAGTCCTGTCCCTGAGGAGGAAGCAGCACCAGAAGCATGTGATGAACTGACTGTAACCCCCAATTCCTGTCTCCCTGTGCCACTGGGGGGAGGAGGTAGAGAATCAGGAATAAAGTTGAGCCTAGGAAGGAGGGAGGGGTGGGGGGAAGGTGTTTGTAAGATTTGTTTTACTTATCATTATCCTACTGTAATTTGAATGGTAATAAATTCAATTAATTTCCCCAAGTCAAGTCTGTTTTGCCTGTGACAGTAATCAGTGAGTGATCTCTCATTGCCCTTATCTCAACCCACAAGCCTTTCATTATATTTTATCTCCCCTCTCCAGCTGAGGAAGGGAGTGATACAGCAGCTTTGGTGGGCATCTGGCATCCAGTAGATCCACCCCTGTAGTATCTCTCTAAAGAGACTAACACATAAACAGGCATGCCAACAAGATTACACTACTAGTTTTGCTTAAACTTTTACACTTCTATGACAGGAAGTCATTTAATATTAATAGATTTTCTCAAAGGATTAAAAACTTCATTTTTTTCCCCGCAAGTTTATAACACCTTACTGTGTTGGCTAGAAAGCTGCCCAGCGGAAACATTATACTAACTAACAGGGAAGGCCTTGTTGGAGATGTGAAGGTTAGGGGCAGCCTTGGCTGTAGTGACCATGAGATCATGGAGTTAAGTATTGGGCAAGGAGGAAGCAGGGCAACAAGTAAGATTATAACCATGGACTTCAGGAGAGCTAACTTTAGCCTCTTCAGGGATCTTCTTGGAAGAATCCCATGGGAACAGGCCCCTAAGGGAAGAGGGGTCCAAGAGGGGTCCAAGACTTGATATTCAAAGATCACTTCCTCCAGGCTCAAGAACGATGCATCCCAATAAGAAAGAAATTGGGCCAAGGGGGCAAGAGACCTGCATGGATGAACAATGAACTCCTGTCATTACTCAAGCACAAGCAGGAAATACACTAGAGGTGGAAGTAGGGTCAGGCCACTTGGAATGAATAGAGAGAGGTTGTCAGAGTAAGTAGAAATGAGACGAGAAAGGCCAAGGCCCATCTGGAATTAAATCTGGCCAAGGATGTCAAGGACTACAGGAAGGGCTGCTTCAAGTACATCAATAACAAAAGGAAAACAAAGGATAATGTGGGCCGATACTTGGAGGGGGGACCCTGGTAACAGAGGATGCAGAGAAGGCAGAGGTACTGAATGCCTTTGTTGCATTGGTCTTCACTGACAAGACCAGCCCTCAGGGATCTCTGGCCCAGGAGACCAGGAAAAAGGAATGTTGGAATGAAGACTTTCCCTTAGTCAAGGAGAATTGGGTCAGAGAACACCTAAAAAAACTTGACATTCACAAGTCCATGGGCCCTGATGGGATGCATCCACACATCCTGAGAGAGCTGGCAGACACCATAGCAAGGCCACTCACAATGATCTTTAAAAGGTCGTGGTGATCAGGACAGGTGGCTGAGGACTGGAAGATAGCAAATGTAACCCCGTTCTTCAAAAAGGGCAAGAAGGACCAGTAAGCCTCACCTCAATCCCTGGAAAGGTGATGGAGGACATCATTTTGGAGGCCCTCTCTAAACACATGGAGAACAAGAAGGTGATCAGGAGTAGTCAGCATGGATTCACTAAAGATAAGTCATGTTTGATCAACTTGATTGCCTTCTACGATGAGACAACTACCTGGATGGATGAAGGGAGAGCAGTGGATATTGTCTACCTGGACTTCAGCAAGACTTTTGACACTGTCTCTTAAAACATCCTCATAGATAAACTCAGGAAGTGTGGACTGGATGAGTGGATGGTGAGGTGGATTGAGCACTGGCTGAACAGCAGATCCCAGAGGGTTGTAATCAGTGGCACAGGGTCTAGTTGTAGACCTGTCACTAGTGGTATTCCCCAAGGTTCAATACTGGGCCCAGTATTGTTTAACTTATTCATCAATGACTTGGATGAAGGGGCAGAGTGCCTCCTCAGTAAGTTTGATGATGACAGAAAGTTGGGAGGATTGGCTGATATCCCAGAGTGCTGTGCAACCCTTCAGGAGGACCTTGACAGATTGGAGAGATGCACAGAGAGGAACTGTCTGAAGTTCAACAAAGGTAAATGAAGGTTCCTGCACCTGGGGAAGAATAATCCCATGCATCAGTACAGGTTGGGGGCCAACCTGCTGGGACCTTAAAGGTCATCTAGTTCCAAGCCCCTCGACACAGGCAGGGACGCCTTTTGCTAGACCAGGTTGCTCAGAGCTCCATCCAACCTGGCCTTGAACACTTCCAGGGATGGGGCATTCACAACTTCTCAGGGAAACCTGTACCAGTGCCTCATCACCCTCACAGTCAACAATTTCTTCCTAATATCTAATCTAAATGTACCCTCTTTCAGTTTGAAGCCATTCCTCCTTGTTCTGTCACTGCATGCCCTTGTAAATAGTCTTTCTCCATCTTTCTTGTAGGCTCCTTTCAGGTACTGGAAGGTTGCAATTAGGTCACCCCAAAGCCTTCTCTTTTCCAGGCTGAACAATCCCAACTCTCTCAGTCTTTCCTCATAGGAGAGGTGGTCCATCCTTCTAATCAACTTGATGGCCCTCCTCTGGACTCACTCCAACAGGTTGATGTCCTTCCTGTACTGGGGACCTCAGAGCTGGATGCAGTATTCCAGGTGGGGCCTCACCAGAGCAGAGGGGCAGAATCACCTCCCTTGATTTGTTGGTCATGCTTCTGATGCAACCCAGAACATGGTTGGATTTCTGAGCTGCAAGCGCACATTACCAGCTCATGTCCAGACTCTCATACACCAGCACCCACAAGTTCTTCTTGGTAGGGCTCCTCTCAATCTGTTCATCCCCAAGCCTGTATTGATACTGGGGCTTGCCCCTATCCAGGTGTGGCACCTTGCACTTAGTCTTGTTAAATTGCATGAGATTCCCGTGGACCCACTTCTCGAGCTTGTATAGGTTTATCTGGATGGCATCCCATCCCTCAGGTGTATCAACTGCACCACTCAGCTTGGTGTCATCAGCTCTGGTGAGGTTGCATCTGGAGTACTGTGTCCAGTTCTGGGCTCCTCAGTATGAGACATGGAGCTCCTGGAGTGGGCCCAGAGGAGGGCAACAAAGATTATTAGGGGACTGGGGCATCTGTCTTATGAGGAAAGGCTAAGGGAACTGGGCCTGTTCAGCTTCAAGAACAGACAACTAAGAGGGGACCTCATTAATGTATATCAGTATCTAAAGGGAGGGTTTCAAGAGGGTGGAGCCAGGCTCCTCTTGGTGGTGCCAAGCAATAGGACAAGAGGCAACGGACAGAAACTGATGCACAGGAAGTTCCACCTGAATATGAGAAAGAACTTCTTTACTGTGCAGGTGACCACACACTGGAACAGGTTACCCAGAGAGGTCATGGAGTCTCCCTCACTGGAAATATTAAAGAACCTCCTGGATGCAATCCTGTACGATGTGCTCTAGGATGACCCTACTTGAGCAGGGAGGTTGGACTAGATGTCCCCACTGTGGTCCCTTCCAACATTAACCATTCTGTGATTCTGTGAAAAGGACATGGGGGTGCTGGTCAACAACAGCTGAACATGAGCCCAGGTGCCCAAGAAGGCCAATGGCATCCTGGCTTGTATCAGCAGTAGTGTGGCCAGTAGGACCAGGGCAGCGACTGTCCCCCTGTGTTGGTCACTGCTGAGGCTGCATCTCAAATCCTGTGTTCAGTTTTGGGTCCCTCACGACAAGAGAGACATTGAGGTGCTGGAGCATGTCCAGGGAATGGTGACAGAGCTGGGGAGGGGTCTGGAGGACAAGTCTGATGACGAGCAGCTGAGGGAGATGGGGAGGCTCAGTCTGGAGAAAAGGAGGCTCAGGGGGGACCTTCTCACTCTACAACTACCTGAAAGGAGGTTGTGGTGAGGTGGGGGTCAACCTCTTCTCCCAGGTAACAGGTGACAAGATGAGAGGAAATGGGCTCAAAACATTTCTTCACAGAAAGAATTGTTGAGCATTGGAACAGGCTGCCCAGGGAATTATTGGAATCACCATTCCTGGAAGTGTTCAGAAAACATGTGAATGTGGCACTTGGGAACATGGTTTAGTGGTAAACACAGTGGTGCTGGGTTGACACTTTGACTCTATGATCTTAGAGGCCTTTTCAAACCTTAATCATTCCATGATTCTATTAATACCTCCTACAGAATAACAGCCCTATATAAAAGCCAAATATTTGATTATTTTCATCAATATATTTTCCTTAAGCAATAGCTATTATCAGGACTTGATTTTTAAATAACACACGGAATGATAAGCAATTGCAAGCAATTATTTCTGTAGGAAAAAAGAGAGGGGGGAAACTGTCTAAAGAAATAGTTACCAAAGCAATGCAACCATGCACCAAAATACTTATCAAAACTGTATACAGGATAAAAGCATTTCAGATTGAAGACTGAAAAAATCACATCATTTTGCAAACAATTCCTTTTCCTGATATACACTTTCCATCTGAGCTGAAAATACTAACCTGAGCTCTTTTTTCTCTAAGTTCCTGCTGCTGTAACCTTCTTTTTTCACGTTTCTCTTGCAGTTTTTCAACCTCTTTTACACAATTAGATTTTCTACGTGCTTAAAGAAAATGATATAATTTTAAAATATTTTTAATGTTGCATGAATTTAGTATTTACGCTATGACATTTCAATTCCAATTTATGAATGATTAGAATGCATTTATTTATATCAACTATCTTTTCAAGTAAACCAGTAATAGTACAAAATAATTACAGTAATTTAATTTCTAAAATGTATAGAATAAATGAATGCAAAAAAATCATAGGAATGGGACAATAATTACACAACTGAAAATATAATGACAATGGCCCTCAAAAAATATTTGCATGTGTGATGATATTTGGTTACATGTCATCTCTTGGTTTGAATTAAAAGAAAACCCAGATACATTAAAAAAACACTGTCATGGTTAAAAAGACATAAGGAAAAACAAATTCCAAATATTAGAAAGAACAACATAATTGAAAAAAATGGACATTTAATGCCCAGAACAAATGAATCCTTGATACACAGTTTACATACAGGGAGGTCCAAATTCCTTTTTTGCAGCTTGAACTGGAGATATATCTGAAACACTACCATTCTGTTGAGAGGAAGAAGACTGTTCAGGAAGCTGAGCAGGACGCGTGCGTGCAGAACCAACCACTGCAAATGAAAAGCACAAAGCTCATCTAGATATGGAAGAGTAACATTTCTATCTGATTCTAAATACTTTATGACAAAATAAAAAGAGACGCCTTTCAAAACACAACAATTTGTTGGGGAAGAGGGAGAGGAGAGCCATACATGTAAAAAGTATTAATAAAGACATTCAGTATGCAACTTCTTTTATCCTAGTGTTATACACCAACACAACATAATTATTAAGTATCGATGCTGCATGTGAATATTTTTGAATACTCCACTACAGGATTAATAGAACTTATTATGTGAATAGAATGAATTATGTTGTTGTCCATAAATGACAGATGTTCTCTATATATGCAGTTGACTGTAGGTTTCCTCAAAAAGCTTTTTCAGAGTGCTGTGGCTAAACAACTGTTCACTTCTGTCATATTTTATTTATATTGTAATTATACACAAAAATCCAGTAAAAAAAAAGGACCCACTGTTTACATTCTCTAGATGTTACAAAATGGTCCCACCCCATTGAACCTACAATTTGCGGATGAGTAGAGGGATACAAATGAAAGGCAGCAAAGTGCAGCTCAGTCTATAAGTGGGATAAACAAACCTTTTTGACATTATACTGGAAAGTTAAACTTATTGATTCTATGATATGTAATAAGGATTCCTATTTCTGAAGATGCAGAGTGATGTCTTTTCCCAATGAATGCAGTGGGAGTGGTATGCATGCTAGCCTCTTTGGTAGAGCTGAATGTTTTGGTTTTCAGAGTTGCTTCAACCAGCTCTGCTTCAGATGGCCGTTTTTCTGTACATGTTCCTAACAAGGTCTGCCAGAAGAGTATGAAAGTGAAGGTAACACTTTTGATTAGCAACCTAGAGATGACATTCCAAATGAAGACCGACACACTGTGCAACATGGAGAAAACTATGGAATCGGGTATCAAATGGGATAGACAAAACAAATCCCCAGATCATTCAAAATATGATAGGAGATCTAGCTTCTAGCATGAATTAACTATACTAAACAAGACAGTGTGCTGAGAAAAGTTTAATTATAAGACCAACAAATACTTAGGCCAACTGTGAATAGTAAGATGCATAGGACCTATTAAAATACAAGCTATGGGGTTATTCTATACAAAACAAAACATTTACTAGAAGTGATGGATGGGAGGAGAGCCCATTGAGAAGATATGTCAAATTTAAACCATATTAGTTTGAAAAACAATCCCCTCTTCATGAAGTTTCTGAATTAACACCCCCAGAGGCAAATGGCAGAAGACAGAAAGTGATCCCAATCATTGACCAGAAGAGTCTGAACACTTGAAAAGATGTGCAAGCCCACTTGTTTGTCAAGTTTTAACAGATAGAATGGAATCTAGCCTAAATTAATGTCAGTAGATTAATGTTTGGAAGAAGAATCATCGCCACCATCAGTATGAGCTGTGGGGAGGCAGGGGTGACAAATGGAAGATTTTGGGCAAGGAGGAAGGGTGAGTTGTTTAAGGATTTTCTTTGCTCAAGAGACCTTCCGCACCTGGAAGGTTAAGTCTGGGAGAGGTATAGTGTGGGAAATCTAACATTCTGTCTTTCCCTTGGGCTGTTTTTGCTGAAACAGAAGGAAGTTTCTATTAAGGATGATAATTGCAGGTTGTTTAAAATTTCAAAGCATTCTTTCCCACAGGCTTGGGGGGAAGGGAGATAAGAGAAAGTTAGATCTGTAAAAGAACAACCTAGTGGGCATCTGTGATATGTAAGACAGGAGACCGGTTCCTGGGTGTGTTTTTTCCCACATTTCTGATTTCAAATTAAACTTTCCTCAATGTTTTAGCCCTGGTTTAGCTCTCTGGTTACCTGCATACATATCAAGTCTTACAGAGCTTACTTTAATGCAGGAGAGAAAATAAAAACAATGACCAATTATTTCTCCCGCTATTAGATACGTTACATCTATATTCATCCAATACAAACTTTTCACCTATCATCCTGTGATATTTCAGCATTTTTGTAGCTTTTACACTATTTAAGCATAGAGTGAGAAATAACCTGTAGGGTTAGAATTAGAAATGTAGAACTATTAAGAAATGTTATATGAGCAGGAGATTAAAATGTTCCCATATATTTACCTTCCTTGAAAGGGAAAGACATAACATTTACCTCTGTTATCTCTGGCAGGAGTGTCGTTCTTAATAGGTGCCACAGTTCGTTGACTCTGTAATGAAAGAAATTTCTGTTATTTGATCACCTTATTATTGAAAAGGTAAACTGCAGCCCTTCACTTCTTTCCAGTTAATAAAAATAACATGACATCAGAAATACAGAGAGGTGATTGCTACCAAATCCTTCCCTGAAGAGCCCAGGGTGGACTGCTTGCACTAAACATATGGTTTCAAAACAACCTCCAAAACGTTTTCTATATTTTTCCTTGAGATATATTTAGTTATATGAATATTAGTCCCCAACTCCCTCTCTGCTAAACCTCTTCTTAGAAAATTTTTAGAAACCCCTATTCATCAAAGGAAAAAGAAAGGAACACAGTTATCAAGTAGCTCCACAGACACAAAAGTTAGATTTAAATATTCAAACATAACAACATGTATAGGAGTACTTAAAGTTTAATATGGACATGTTGCATAGGTATTACCAACCTTCACCATTTTGTTTACTTTGGCTGCTGGAGTAGGTGGTGGTGGTGTCTCTGGACTAGGTTCAATGTCTTCATCAGGTGCAAGATCTGGGTTAAGCAAAAATATGCTCTCCAAGTCAATCTGTGTAAAAGAATATAAAATGCATTTATGAGTCTTAGAACAATATTCGCCCTCTCCATTTCTCCTGATACTTTTGATAATAAACAATAAAGTGTTTATTTAGTGTTTTTACCACACAATTTGTTAATTCTATAACCTGAATGGTCTTATTTTATATTCACTAAAAACAATGTAAGCTTTGGTCTTCATATAAGTTGAAAACATATCCTTCAGAAAAGAGATTAATTAAAAAATAACCAATTGTAGAAGCTTGGACAACAAGGAGTTAATGTGCTACTATGTTTCAAACACCAATAACTGTGCAAGCTGACAAGTTAGAACAGGATGTAGCTGAATAGGGGGGCTGTAGGAAGGTAGGGCAGCACTTCTCTGAGGTTCATGTCCCTGTTCTTGTCCATGGTGACTGTCCAACATAAAGGACAGTGCAAGCACAGAAGTGGGATCAAGAAACAGGCATGAACTGTTGACTAAAGGTCAATCCAATAGAGGGGGATCGAGACCACCAAAGACCCTCAAAGCCCCCCAACCCATTTCCAGAAAGGTCTAGAAGAACAGACTGTGCATGCTAACTCATTGACATGGAGAGCAAGAAATCTAATCTGAGAGCAGGGAAAACTTACCTATAAAAAGGTACCCCCACAAAGCCCAGGTGGTGCCCTCAGGACCCTGGACACTCCATCAGTTGGATTGATGTTGGAACCAAGACTGGTGATCTCCTTTCCTCTCCTACCTCATCTCTCACACTGTCTTTCCCTCTTCCCTCTTTTATTCTTTTCTTTCTCTTACTACTAGGAAATAAGGGTAAAATTTATACCAATTTCCATGCCAAGTGTATGATTTGATAATAAAACTCTGTATGTTTTTTCGGACCCTTCTGGCTTTTACCATTCCTTTTCGGCCACAGGCATCTATGAATCTTGGGTGCTCCCTTCCTCTTAGGAGTGGGATGCAACACCAAAAAGTATTCATAATTCAGTAAAGTGATTAAATTAAACAGAAGTAGCTAGTATTACTGTGGTAATTTGTCAATTACTGCAGAATATGAAAGACATTTTGTAACATAAAAAGAAAGAGATCTCAATTATTTGAAATTTCCCAGAGAGTGCAAAAGAAACAGATGAATTACAACCACCCAAAAAATAAAAACACAGTTGAAACCATGTCAAATTTATCATGCTATTTTTTTCCCTTATAAATGTTCCTCATTCAAAAAGCTGCAAAATGCAAGGGGGAGAAGGACAGGAACTTAAAAATTACTGGTTTCAGAACTACTGAAACCCAGTTTCCTAAAAATCTTAAATAGCTTTGGTCTCTATAGACTGCCATTTCCTTTGGCTGGACCTTTCAAACACCTCACTACTCTACAGATTCTGTGTCCAGTGGGATGAGTTCAGTTGATGAGATCACCAGGACATTCTCACAACCTTTTTTTTTCCTTTTCCCCATGTTTTTATAAAACTGGTGAAATGCAATTATTTCTGAGCTGCTTCTCCAAATCTCAGCTGAAACTGGCTAACATGATCCAAAATTTACAGGAAAGGGGGACAGCAAAGCATAACTGAGAAACACAAAGTTTCTTAAAGAAAGCAGGGCTGTAAAATTATTGCCTCAAACAAACAAACAAACTAGCAGTTCAATCCCTCAATAATACAAACACAAAAAGATTTCTAATCCAGCTCCCACTGGTCTCCTGTCTGAACTGCAAGTCATTCTCCCTCTCAAAAATTTGATTTTTCTACTTTCAAAAAGGGGTAACAAGGTCAGCCTTTGTAATATGTTTCAAAATCAAAAGATGAAAAACATTATTTAAAACTTATGACAAAGAGCTCAGGAAGTCAAATTTAATATACAACAGAAACCAGCATTTGCCCAATAACTCCCATTCAAAGTCTGTAACCAAAGAATCATCACATAAATTAAGATTTTTATTTTTTTCTTTGTTTCCAGTGAAAATTCCAAAGCATAATTCATGCAGATTACCCATTTTCAAAGACAAAAGTTATAAAATAATTATGTTTACCTCTTTGCCTTTAGTATCTCCATTTTCAATCCATTCAACAGTTACGCTTTCATTATCTTCATTTAGGGATGTTACCATAGCTTGGTGAATTCGGCCTAGAAAGGAAACACAAATGATGAAATAACAGATGGAAATTTTTTCCAGAAGTTATTTTAATCCCTGATCTGAGAAATGCAGCTAGAAGTAGAAAGAAGGAGGTTTAAAAAAAAAAAAAAAAAGTGATAAATAGAAGACAATTGCTGGCCACATACTGTAAAATGTCTCAGATTTGATCCACTAACAGAGACTCTAATGGGAGAGTCAATGAACAAGTGAAAAAGAACAAAAAACTGAGTGGTAAGTAAATGAAATACCATGTGAAAGCCACACTACTTGGACTCTCTTTTCTGAATCTCCCTTAGGTGGGAATGTTTCCTGAGATGCACTTTACAAAGGCTTGTTTGTCTCCCTTCAAGGCAACAACATTAAACATCCCATCTTCGTCTGTCTGTGGCTGGGAATTCCCCCCTTTCGTCAATGAACACACACCGCTGCCAACACGGGAGTGGAGGAGGGAGAGGGCAACCTCCTCCCGAAAAAGTTACTCTGCAGATGGGTCAAACCTGTCCGATGAAGTCCAAGCAGGTCTGGACTGGGGGCAGAACAGGGCATAGGAAAATGGAGGCAAGCCGGGGCCAGAAAACAGCCAGATGACCAGGCTGAAAACAGAGTCAACCTCCGACCCCTCAAACACACACCTTGCCTGAGTTAAGGCCAAAGTGAAGTCACTCCCATTTCCTGAGGAGAGGGAAAAAAAACATCTTTCTTTTACAGCGATGCAGGGGAAAGGAAAATTCCCTGTTTGGTTTTTTTAGAACAAGTAAACCTATGACAAACATCCTCCAGACCCTACCTGTCCAATCATATCTAATACATAATACCATAAATACCCTATAAACTGAACTCATTTCACCTTTATGTTATTAAGTGGTCTGCCTCTGCTATTCACCCCAGAAAGTTGCACTAGCACCTTGCTGTCAACATATACAAACTTTTCCAGATTACGTGTTCACAGTCATTTAGCACTGTGCCTTTTTTTTTATGACTTGTATAAAGACACCTGTCCAAGAATGATGAGCTTATCTGAGTTTCAGTCTGAGTATCTCCTTTTCCAACACTGGCAACAAGGACGAGGTGCAACATCCCACACAGGCTCCAGACTGCTTTCCACAGGAACATTCACTGCCAAATTGCAGTAATTATAAAATTGCATTCACTTTTCCCTTTGTCACTTCACCCTGGTAGGTTGTGTGATCAACTAGAATATCAAGAATTTTCTCCTGTCATTTACAGTTTATGATCTCCCAATTTATAGCATAAGCACATTTACTTTTTGCCATGTTTTACCTCAGTTGTTTAATTCCATATCTCCTAATCTTCCCACATAATATAAATCTCCACAGAGATGATACTCCCACTATAACATAGTAATGAAGTTTCCTGAGAACAATGTTACTTTCTGTGCTATGACCAGAAATCGATAACTATAATGGATGGAAAAAAACCAGCCATCCAGTCCCAAAACTGATCCCAGAAGGTACACTATTAGGTAGAAATTATTAGGTACAGTACCATCACCTGTCTTAAATACATTACTGTTCTTGTATTAAACTTCATCTGAATAATATTTAATGATGTACAAAACAATTAAAATTCAGAGAAACTTCTGACTGACCTCTGTAATGGGTTGATACTGGTAATGTTGCGCAAAGCCTGTCCCATACTGATGCACTGGCAGGACCAAACTCAGGTCATGTCATCCTGCACTTAGCTCCAGGATTCAGCACTGCATTTACTCACTCCACCTCTAGGATGCCAGTTTGAGACACAGAGACTAGAAGCACTTCAGCACCTGTCCTCCATTGTTTGCCACTACTTTTAGTTGAGGCACTTAAGTTCCTAGAGTGTTTCAATTAGATTTGTAATATCCATCCTCCACCACCCCCACCCCAACTTCCATTTTACTGCAAAATCAAGCAGGATGAGCTAAAATCACTTCCAAAACTGATGTTAATGTGATGGTTGATTGCTCCATGATACAAAATTCTTTTATTCAGTTATGCTTGTTTTGTCATTGCAGTACTGTAATAGTTTTTGGTTTTGTTTTTTTTTGTTTTTTTTTTTTTTATTGGGGGGGAAAGTGTAGGGATAAGTAACTCTTTTTGTGGAAGATTTTGTTACCGAGGAGTCAGTTATTTCTTTTAGGAAAGACTTGCCTTACCACTGTCTCAAAATAGTGCTGATCTCTCCCCCCCAGCATTCCAGAAACTCGATCTCTGATATGCGAGGAGAGAGTAGATGCCATAGGCATAGGTCTTCCCATTCCAGCAGGGAGTGAGGGGGGAGCAGAGGTAATAAAAACTCAAAGGAGAAAACAGGAGATGCATTTTCACCCATGAAGGTCCAATGCGCTGTATCGTAAAAAAGTGGTTCTTGCATCTGAAATAAACCTTTTTTCTAATCCTTCCGCTGTCTTGTCATTCTTGGAAAGAATACCTGCATATGTTTTACCTTACAATTTTGGCATAGAATTGGCAGTTCCCCAGAGTAACCATGCAGTGGTTGTGGAGAAGATCAAGGACTGGGGGGGGCCATGTCAGTGGCCCCCTGTGTCATGAGATGGCCGGGCGACACATCTTAAGCCTCTGTAGCTGCCTTTTTCACAATGGTGTCTCTCCTGGAAGTCTGGTTTGCAGTGAAGTTTGTGACGGGGGCAGACCATGTGGGATGGGTTCTGCTGACCAGACTCGGAGCCCTGGACCAGGAGATTGTGGCTTTGTGGGGTCAAGTAGTGGTCCTGGAGGAACAACTCAATGGCCTGGAGTGTGCTCGACGCTTGGAACATGCAGCATTAGGGGCTTTTGGTCAGAAGTCAGGAACTGCAGCAGCTCGTGGAGCATTTGGTGTCTTGCATCGCTGGCACATCGTCTATGGAACAGGGTGCAGGTACAGTCTCACCTACCTGAGTTTTTGCCCTTATGGATCCCTCTGGGATCCAGGGAGGTGGGATGGACCTATTTTGATGAAGTCTTTGGACTCCAAAGTTGAATTTAGGCCTAGGTCAGCAGACATTGACCTAGTGCAGACCTGACCCCTGGATGTGGGTACTTTTGCTCAGGAGGTGGTGCAGATAGTAGGGGAGTATTCCCCAGGGGCTTTGAAACAGTCAGGACAGAGATAGGGCTGCTGTGTAGGGGACTTCATTGAGACTCATTACCTGGATGAGCAGGTGAAAGCCATCAAGGAACTTGGTGACCATGTGACCAACCTGCGGAAGATGGGGGCACCAAAATACAGCATGGCCGAGTGTCCGAGTTTAAATGAGACACAGATGCTTTGCTGAAGATGAGTTATGAGAAAAGACCCAAACTCCTCCCTCTAAGCAATTATAAATCCAAAATTAAGAGGCTCCGATTGAGGGGAAAAAAATTATGGAAAAGGAAAAATAACAGGGATGTGTGTATTGGCAGAAACAATGAAAGAAAACAAGTAAGACAACCAAACAATACTCCTATACCCACAAATAATCCCCTTCAAAAAAACCCAATAAACAAGCAAAGAAAAAAAAAGTAAACAGTTCGGTTTGAGCCCTTAAGTGCAATTCTAACCACAGTCAAGAGAGGGCACTGTTGGGTCACTGGAGATGCAGAGCTTGTAATGTCCTGTGCCAGTCTCCAGGTGACGCTGTTATATCACTGGAAATGTAGAACCTGCAATTCTTTATGCTGTCCAGCAGGGGGCGCTGTGGAATCACTGGTCATTGCCACATGGGGGTAACACCCTTCAGGGTGTGTTGGAGAAACCAAAAAAAAATGGGTTTTCCTCCCCTCCCTGGGGGAGGAAAGGGGAGAGAGAGAGGGGGGAAAGAAACAACAAAAAAAAGTCCTCCCCAATGGGAAAAAACTCATTCTGTTCCCCTGGTCAAATCATGCGATATAGTTTTCCTTCTCCCTTTGATGTGCACAAGGACCACTGTTAAGGAAGAAACAAATGGGAACAGGGAAGGGGAAAAAAACTTCCCAAAATAGTTCCTTTGCCATGAAAATCCAAGCAGGATCCACAGTTGGCAACCAGGTTGAGAACAAAAAAAAACCTCTCTGAGTTCTCCTCCGACCTTGTTCCAACCTCAGCAGTAAGTCCGAACTCCTCCCCCCGTTTCCCAGGAGAGGAGAGAAAAAAAGTAAAGAGGAGCTCCTAACTCCCATTTCCCAGGAGACGCCATTCTGAGCCATTAACCAGAAAGTCATTTCTTTTGTGTTTCTTAACTGCTCACTTGACAGACCTGCTCACAGTGGGCAGGGGGAAGGGAAAAATTCCTGCCTAGTTTCCAAGAACCAGTAAAACCATGACACCCCCGAGTACCTCTTTGACAAGCACACCCTCTGGGAAAGTGACAATGACAGCTGAAGTCTGGCCCAGAGCCACACTGTGGGTTTCAGTGGGACTCCTACTTACTGTCCAACCATGCATGCAGCTTCAGCTACCGAGAGAAACAGTTCCATTCTCTGTACCAAATATCAAGCCCCCTCTCTCTCATGCTTTATGTACTGCCCTCCAGCCAATAAACTGACTTGGTTCCAAATTTTCTTTTATTTTTATTTTTTTGCTGTGTTAAGAACTGGCTGGCTGACCAGGCCCAGAGAGTGGTGGTGAACGGTGCTGCATCTAGTTGGCAACCGGTCACTAGTGGTGTCCCCCAGGAATCAGTGTTGGGCCCAGTTCTGTTTAATATCTTTATCGATGATTTAGATTGAATCCACCATTAGTAAATTTGCAGATGACACCAAGCTGGGGGAGAGCGTCGATCAGCTGAAAGACAGGAGGGCTCGGCAGAGGGACCTGGACAGACTGGAGAGTTGGGTTGATTCCAATGGGATGAGGTTCAACAAGGCCAAGTGCCAGGTCCTGCACTTTGGTCACAACAACCCCCTGCAGTGCCAGAGGCTGGGCACAGAGTGGTTGGAGAGCAGTCAGGCAGAAAGGGACGTGGGAGTTTGAATTGACAGGAAGCCCAACATGAGGTAGCAGTGTGTCCAAGTGGCCAAGAAGGCCAATGGCATCCTGACCTGTATCAGGAACGGTGTGACCAGCAGGAGCAGGGAAGTGATTCTTCCCTTGTACTCAGTGCTGGTGAGGCCACACCTGGAGTACTGTGTCTAGTTCTGGACCCCTCAGCTCAGGAAGGATATTGAGGTGCTGGAGCAGGTCCAGAGAAGAGCAACAAGGCTGGTGAAGGGACTCGAGCAGAAGTCCTATGAGGAGAGGCTGAGGGAGCTGGGGCTGTTTAGCCTGGAGAAGAGAAGGTTCAGGAGAGACCTCATCACTCTCTACAACTACCTGAGAGGAGGTTGTAACCAGGTGGGGGTTGGTTTCTTTTCCCAGGCAGCTATCAGTAAGAAAAGAGGGCATGGTCTTAAGCTCTGCCAGGGGAAGTTTAGGTTGGATATTAGGAAGAAATTTTTTACAGAGAGGGTAATCAGGCATTGGAATGGGCTGCCCAGGGAAGTGGTGGATTCTCCGTCCCTGGAGGTTTTTAAGATGAGACTGGATGTGGTACTTAGTGCCGTAGTCTAGTAACCATGGTGGTGTTAGATCAAGGATTGGACCTGATGATCTCAGAGGTCCTTTCCAACCTGGATGATTCTATGATTTGATGATTCTATGTATGCAGTGCATGTGCCTTTATACACTATCACCTTCTGTATTTCTGGTTCTGGTGGGGAAAGCCTTCCTTACCAAAAGAGGTGGAATGTAGGGATAAGTAACTCTTCTTGTGGAAGACTTTGTTACCGAGGAGTCAGTTATTTTGCTTAGGAAAGGTTTGCCTTTCCACTATCTCAAAATAGTGCTGTTCTCTCCCTCCTGGCATTCCAGAAGCTCTCTGATATGCAAGGAGAGAGCAGATTCCATAGACCTTCCCATTTGTCGTGGTTTAGCTAACTCTTGTAAGCCAGGCAAAGAATTTTCTCCCTTCCCCCTGGCTATCAGGTAAGCGTTTAACAACACAAAAGACATAGCCCCTTGGTTAATGGTCGAGAGATTAGTCTCCTAGGGAAGGGGGCAGATGAAGGAACTAATGTTTATCTTTTTCTCCCGTCTCCTGGCCAACAGGGGAGGAGTTGGGGGGGGGGAGGGCTACGGTGTGGCTGGAAGAAGGTGGGAGGGGTGGCTGGGTGCAGCCTCCTCTCTCTGCTCTCAACCAAGCTAGCCAGGAGCCTCGCCTGGATTTTTTCCCCAGATAAGAGCTATTGTTTTGTTTCCTGCCCTGGAGGTTTTTCTTTTTCTTTTGTTTTTTTTTCTTCCTTGCACCGTTTTCCCGGAGGACGGAGCCCCACCAAGAGAGAGAAAGAGAAAGGACTGGGCAGAGCAGTTTTTTTCGACCAGTCAGAGTAAGTGAAATTGTCTGACCCCTTTTCCCCTCTCCCTCTTCCCTTTCCCAGTGTGTGGGAAGGGAAAGAAGGTTCTTTTTTTTGGTTGGATTGGTTTTCTCCAGCATACTCACGTGGTGGGCTCCGGACATTACAAGTTCTGCATCTCCGGTGATCCTGTGGAGAGCTTTGCAAAGCAGTGGCTGCTTGACCGTGGACATGACTGCTCGGATACCTTGCAGCTGCTACAGGTTGATAACGAAGGAATGCAAGAAAACAAAGCCCAGCTGTCCTGGTAAATTAAAGGAAGAACTGTCTCCAGCAAGAAGATGTTATGATTTGGACACTGATACTTTTAATTAGAATGAAACATAACAAATCTTGTTTTGAGTTCTGTTCTCTGGGAAAGTGTTCTGTTCTCTGGGAAAGTGTTCTGTTCTCTGGGAAAGTGTAACCTTCTGATTTTTGTTTTCTAAATATGTGTAGAAAAATAGGTTTCTGTATCTATAGCAAATCCTTGTAGAGAAAACAACCTACCACCCTCTTTCTGACCAATGCGAGCATTGCATGCTGTTCGCAAAAATACCATATAAACCTTTGTAAAATCTTTAATAAACGAGACAAAAAGCAAATTTCTGCTCGTGTCTCCCAGCGTTTTGCGACAGATCCAACAGCATCACCTGGTGGTTGGTACAGGACATGACAAGTTCTGCATCTCCAGTGACTCGATGGTGCCCCCTGCTGACTGTGGTCGGAATTACACCAAAGGGCACAAAATTGAACTGTTTACTTTTCCTTTTGGTTTTGAAGGGGATTATTTGTGGGTATAGGAGTATTGTTTGGTTGTTTTACTTGTTTTTTTTGTGTTTCTGTTAATACACACATACTTTTAATAAAGGGCTGTTATTTTTCCTTTTCCATAATTTGTTCTTTTCCTTCAATCAGAACCTTTTAATTTTAGATTTATAATTGCTTAGAGAAAGAAGTTTGGGTCTTTTCTCCTAACCCACCCTCAGCAAAAGACCCTTGTCTCATTTAAACTGGGACACCATTCCAGCGAGGAGTGAGGGGGAAGTAGAGATAATAAAAACTCAAAGACAAAACAAGAGGTACTTTTTTACCTCTGAAGGTCCAATGCACTGGATAGTAAAAGTGGTCCTTCCCTCTGAAATATACCTTTTTTTAATCCTTCCACTGCCTTGGCATTCTTGGGAAGAATATCTCTATATCTTTTACCTTACAGGAGGTAACTCATAAAAGGATCCAACATTCACACCACATGTTTTAGAGGTGACTGGGGGGAGGGACTAGTGCCACGGACTGAACATCCCTTGTTGCAGTGCATCACATACATTTCTGGAGTACACCCTCCAGCTAAATTTCATCCAAAAGGAATTCAGCATGCTCCAAGGTCACTTTCAAAGCAAACTAAAGCATAACACGAGGATGTATGGGATGATCACAAGATACATGTCCAAAGCCCATTCTTAATCTTAACTGAAGTGCTTGTACTGTTGCACCCCTGTGGTCCCAAGAAGTATGCTTAGAGCACTAAGACCTCTTAATTTTTTATGGTTATTCACTTTGACCTATGCAAAAGTGAGAAAACTACATTGCAGCCTCCCACTATGATGCTTTTAGAGCACAAACAGGAGCATGTACTGCATGTCCTGAGATGTGCAAGAGAATTTGAAAGTGCAATGCCTGGGCTGCAGGACTGTCTGAGGAGTGATAGCCAAAACAATGCAGTTCAAGTCTCTTCTTATCAACTAATCAAGGAGATTTAGGTTTCCTATAGAAGATAGGTCATCCGGTTCACTCCAGATGGGAGCTTGGGAGTGAACGAGTACGTGTGATGAAAATGATTATGGTACCAGGACACTAGACTAAAATGAGGTGCAAGATAAATTCATAATCAGAACAGTCCAAACCATGAAATACATGAATGCTCTCTACAAGACTACATGCAAACAAGTGCTAATGAAGGAGGGGATTGGTAAATGAAGCACTGTTTTCATTTATGATGAAGACCTTTCAAAACATGAGCTAGAAACTTACATATCATCTTTCAATCTGATGTTCAGTTACACTGAATAACACCAAGTTTGGGGTCTGATCCTTTGGTAAGATGGTTTTTTGGGTAGACAGGTGCTATGACAATTGTGAGGAACTTCAAAATGGCCTCTCAAAAATAAGGGAGTACACAAAAAGGGCGCAGAAAAGCTTCTTATAGACAAAAGAAAGATAAGGAAAGCAGTAAAAAATAACCTAATTTATGGGTACACAATGTTGAAACTAGAACTAGAAGTCATAGTTGTGGTGGGTTGACCCTGGTTGGATGCCAGGTGCCCACCAAAACACTCTATCCCTCCCCTTCCTAAGCTAGACAGAGAAGAGAAAATATAATTAAAGGTTTATGAGTTGAGATAAAGACAGGAAGACATCCCTCAGCAATTACCATCACGGGCAAAACAGACTCAACTTGGGGAAAAAAAAATATCCACCCACCCCTCCCTTCTTCTCGGACTCAACTTCAATCCCCTGAGCAGCAGGTTCGTCTTTGAGTCAGCTGGCATTGGCTCTATTGGACATAGGGGAAGCTTCCGGTATCTTCTCACAGAAGCCACCCCTGTAGCCCCCCTTTCTACCAAAACTTTGCCATGCAAACCAAATACAACAACTCAAGTAACAGATCCTTAAGTTAACACATTTCTCCAAAATCACCAATTCAATATGCAGCTGCAACAAAAAAACCAAGCCAATGAAACATTGGACATCATCAGGAACATAGAGAATTAAAGCAAGGATCATTTTTAAAATGTAAACAAAACTTTGGTGCCCTGATATTTCAAGAACAGTACTGCGTGCAGTAGTCTTCACTAGAAGAAAATGATGCAGCAAAATTAGAGGAGGTAAAGAGAAACACAGTGAAGAAGACATCTTTCTCAAAGGCAGTTCTGATGTTTTCTCCCTCTGTATTCCAGAGAGGCTCTCAGGCACTCTTTCTGGTATGTGAGAAAGATAATGTTCACAGACATGTTATGGTCTCTGTGGCCAGCAGGGAGGACCTTGGGGACCAGTGATGATAAAGCCTGTCCCAGTTTAGATGAGACAAGGGTCTTTTGCTGAGGATGGATTAGGAGGAAAAGACCCAAACTTCTCTTTCCAAGCAATTATAAATCCAAAATTAAGAGGCTCCGATTGAAGGAAAACAAATTATGGAAAAGGGAAAATAACAGCCCTTTATTAAAAGATATGTGTGTATTAACAGGAACATAGGAAAGAAAAAAAACCAAGTAAAACAACCAAGCAATACTCTTATACCCACCAAATAATCCCCTTCAAGAACAAAACCGATAAACTGGTAAAAGGAAAATTGAATAGTTCAATTTTTTTTGCACCCTTTGGTGCAGTTCCAACCACAGTCAGCAGGGGGCACCGTCAGGTCACTGGAGATGCAAAATTTGCAATGTCCTGTACCATTCACCAGGTGGCACTGTTGGGTCACTGGAGGAGCAGAACTTGTAATGTCCAGTGCCCGTCACCAGGCGGCGCTGTGGGATCCCTGGTCACTGCCACGTAGAATGGGGCAAAACAATACCCTCCCGGTATGTCAGAGGGAAAGGGAAAAAAAATACAAACCAAAAACCAAAAAGAACAACTCAGTTCCCCTTCCCTTCCCACACTGGGAAAGGAGAGAGGGAATGGGGGGAGGAAAGGGGAAGGGAAAAAAAATTAGCAATAAAACAAAAAGTTCTCCCAATGGAAGAAAACTCACAAACTTCAGCTGGTTAGGATTCGCTGTAAGCAGGGCCTGCAGCCAGCAACAGCTGAGCAGAGAGCAGCAGCAAAACTCCCCTCCGACAGGAAAGAAGAGAACCAGGCAGTGTCTGCAGCTCACAGCCAGCTCTGCTCAGGGCAGGGAGCTGAGCTGACACCCAGCCCCACCTCCTTCCAGCCACACACACCAGCCCCCCCAACTCCTCCCCCTTTGTTGTCAAGGAGACTAATCTCTCAGCCATCAGTGGATCAGGTCTATTCCTTTGTTCACCTAATGGCCCATTCACAGGGCACACACGGCAGGGGAAAGGGAAAGAAAAAAATTCTTTGCTAAAATCAGAACTATGACAAAGCCCAAAGAAGAACAGGGGGTGGTGCCTTTCTCAGGTCCAGTGTGTTTGAAGCACCATCAGGATTTTGCTTGTAAGTCTAGTGTTCTTGACTTCAGAACTAAGTTTTCCACAATCCTTCCACTGCCTGGCATTTCAGGGGTACCTTCGTGTTATCTTACTTCACAATTGGCATAGTTTGGCAACTCCCCCCCTGAATAACCATGCAGTGGTTTTGGAGAAAGTTGAGGACTGGGGAAGCTGTGCCAGTGATTCCCGTGTCATCAGGACAACGATTGTTGGGTGCCTGCACTTGCCTTCTTAGTGACAATGACTCCTCTGGAAGTCTGGCTCGAAATACAGTCTGTGACAAAGACTGACACGGAAACGATTAAAGCAGTTCTGCGTAAGCTACCATGGGACTCAGCATGTCTGCTTGCACACTAGCAGGCAGAGTGGGGCTGGTTTCTCCTCCCTGGACTTAAGGCCCTGGACCAGGAGAATGTGGTTTTGTGGGACCAAGTGGTAACCCTGGAGGAGTAGATTAGTGACCTGAAACATGCACGGAGTTTGGAGCAGGCCATGTTGGTTGCTCACCAACAGCATGGCCAGGAGTTGCAAGGGGGTCATAGAGTGCTTGGTGTCCCGCATCGCTGGTACGCAGTTGATGGAACAGGGTGCAGGTATGGTCTTGCCTTCCTGGGTTCTTGCCCTTATCACAGATCCCTTTGGGGGTCCTGGGAGGTGGGATGGAAGTATTTTGACAGAGTCTTCAGAAACTGAAGTTGAATTTGAGCCTGGCAGATGTTGAGCTGGTGCAGGCCTGACCCCTGATGTGGCAAATTTTGCTAAGCAGGGCAGTACAGATCTCAGGGACAGGTGCTCTGAGGGAATTGAAACAGTTCTTACACCAGCAGGAGCCTGGGGAATGCCTACTGGCATGGTTTCAGCAAGCAGGGGATGGGGCCCCCACATTTGATAAAGTTTCATCACCGGCAGAGGCCGGAGTCTGTGTATCAGGGATTGTTGATAAGTTTTGGTCTGTGTTTGGCCCAGCAACCTGCAAAAGTTTTGTTCTTTGTCTGCCAAGTTCACTGATAAACTGGAGCTTCGTCCTTGGAGAGACAGTTTCTTGTATAAACTGTTTTAATTGGTGTTCTGTGATTGGTTCATTGTCTGTAGAGGACATTTGAAGGAGAAATTGAAGAGGAGGGGATGAAGTAAAGTCCCCAGACCCAAATAGATAAGACCCCTTGAGTGAAACAGCGCAAGTGCAAGGGGAATCCCAAAGTTCTCACGCATGCACTGAAGAGGTACACTTACATAATGGGGGAAGGGACCGAAGGCCTCTAGTCAGCCCAGGTAGACATCACTGGTTAACTGGATAAAAAATGCAGGTGGTTCATGCTCGGGGCTCTCAAGCTTCACATGAAGGACAACGTTGCCTTCTGCGGGGACGCCCGCTGTCTTGTGAGCCTGCTGACCCTCCGAGAATGCAGTCTCTGCTATGGGGAATTCTGGTTATTCTGGGGTCGGTAAGACAACCTCGTAAAACCCACCTGCGTGAGTGGGGGTTTCACTGAGGGCTTAGTTCATTCCTTTCCTTTCCTGTCTCTCGGGTTCCTGTTTACTTGGCCACTGTTGTAATAAATATTGAGCTTTCAGCAGTGTCTTGGTTTTCAATCTCAGCATCCTTTCGAACTCACCCTGTTACATTCTGTAAGGAAATGTAGCCCCTCCCTGTTTCACCCACCCCACCCCCCACCCCTGCTTCCCCCGCTGTGGCTGCAGCTCTGTTTGAGGGGGGCAGCTCCACCCCCACTCTCCAGGCTCAGGTTATTCTGGCATTAAGAGGTACAGTTTTGTTTGTGTTCACAGTGTTTATTACCCCCCTTAAAGGCTTTGTTTCAAGTGTTAATGCAATGCAGATGGTTATCTATGTGTCTTCCATTCAAGACAGAACCAGAGGTGGACAGCAGCCCTCTGCTGCTAGGGTAGGGAGATAAAACACCTCGACCATTTCTACAGGCTCTGTTGAACCTGCTTGAAACTCATATAGTACTTGGGGAACAGTTGTTAATTATGACCATTTGGACACAGTCCATCATTTACTCTCAGCTACGATATCAGATGTGTTTACCCCACTGTGAGACAGGAAGTGGGTATTTAATCCAGAGAGTATGCAGGGTCCTAATGAATTCTACAACTTCCCGGGGTACTGGGGAACCTTCGTTCTACTCCTGGAAGCATTACTGAGTTACCTACAAGAACTGACCAGGATGAGAGCTGTTTGGCAGTGGACCAAACGACAACAAAAAGCTTTGAACGCTTGCAAGAATGCCTTTGTTGAGTGTGCGCAATTGTACTTAATTGTATTTGAGGAGATTTACATAGACCTAGGAGGATGTTACAAGAGGGTCAGTAGGTTTGCTGCCTGGCAGGTACCTTCATTGACCCCTCTGCCCGTATCAATGGGGTGGTAATACATGTTCACAAGCCATGGGTATAGTGTTGGGAGTACTTCTGCTGCATTCTCTGCTAATGTCAGCTTCTCAAGTTATTGTGTTTCAGGTGTTTTTCACAACCCTCAAGGCCTTCTCCCAAAGTGGAAGCACTGGACCTATGTTTTCAGTTTTAGGTTTGCACTCCGATCGACATCCTGCTGTACAAGAGCAGTTTGTGCCTCGCTAGTCTGGGTGGGCAGTCACCCCATCCCGAGCTATCAGATGTGGGTATATACTATAGAATTATTGTGTAAATACTTGAGTGTAATACTTCCTTTATTTTATTTCTGTTCTCCACACAGTAGATATAGACCACCTGCAGTGTGTTTGCACCTGAGAACTTTCCCAGTCCAGTTGCTGCTATGCTGCCTTCTGTCTCAATGCTACACACGCTGTTTGAGCTTGATGGCACATGCTGCTTCCACATAACTGCCAATCCAGCTGCATTGAGAGGGACTTTGACATCAACAGGACTCCATGTGACAACTAAGGCACCTTGTCAGTGATGCCCTGCTGTCTGAATGGTTTAATATTGTGACAGAAGGACTGGGGCATTTGCCTCATAGCGTTACATGTTTATCTCTTTCCTATATGCTTTGTCATGTGCCTTTGCATACTGCTACATTCTATATTTCTGGTCCTGATGGGAAAGCCTTCCTTAAGCGAGGGGGTGGAATGTTAGGATAGAATACTCTTCTGGAAGATTTAGCTATAAGGATACAGTTATTTGCTTAAAAGAGCTGTCCCGCCTAAAAGAAAACATCTTTCTCAAAGGCAGTGTTGATGTTTTCTCCCCCTGCATTCCAGAGAGGCTCTCAGGCTCTCTCTCTGGTATGTGAGGAGAGAGATAACAGACTTGTTACAGGTGGCCAGCAGGGAGGGCCTTGGGGACCAGGGATGATAAAGCCAGAAGAAGAACAGGGATTGTGCCTTTCTCAGGTCCAGTGTGTTTGAAGCACTGTTAGGACTTTGCTTGGAAGTTTAGTGTTCTTGACTTCAGAAATAAATTTTCCTGCAATCCTTCCACTGCCTGGCATTTCGGGGGTACCTGCATGTTATCTTACTTCACAGAGGTGATTCTCCCCCTCTACTCTGCTCTTCTGAGACCCCACCTGGAGTACTGCATTCAGCTCTGTGTTCCTCAGCACAGGAAAGATGTGGACCTGTTAGAGCAGGTCCAAAGGACATAAGAGGGCTGGAGCATCTCTGCTATGCACACAAGTTAAGAGAGTTGGGGTTGTTCAACCTGGAAAAGAAAAGGCTCCAGAGAGACTTCATTTCAGCCTTCCAGTGGTTAAAGGGGTCTTATAAAAAAAGAGGGAGAGCAACTTTTTACAAGGGCAGAGAGTGATAGGTCAAGGGGGAACAGTTTTAAACTAAAAGAGGAGAGATTTATATTAGATGTTAGGAAAAAGTTCTTTACTCACAGGGTAGTGAGGCACTGGCACTGACACAGGTTGCCTTGAGAAGCTTTGGATGCCTCATCCCTGGAAGTGTTCAAGGCCAGGTTGGATGGGGCTCTGAACCACCCAATCTAGTGGGTGGCATCCCTGCCTATGGCAGGGGAGTTGTAACTAGATGGTCTTTACAGTCCCTTCCAACACAAACCATTCTGTGATTCTATGATTATTCCTCTTTCTCATTTACATTACAATTATTATTATAATTAGTACTACTAGCATTATATTTTACTTTGTTTCAATTATTAAACTGTTCTTATCTCAACCCTTTGAGTTTTACTTTTTTTCTGATTTTCCTCCCTGGCAGGGGAGAGTGAGTGAGCTGCTGCATGGTACTTAGATGCCAGCTGGGGTCAAACCACAACATTCGCCCAGGTGTAATTTACTACTTTACTTTCATCTTTCCTTCAGCAAAGCAGGAATCTTAAGCATGTTTGATGGGATGCTACTAAGTCTATTACAGTGATGCCTTAAATGCACTTTTTATAGATTTTAGCACAGCTTCTTAACACTTTATAAGAACTTATGTTAAAATAGGACTCTTAGCTAATCACCCTTGTACCAAATTTTGAAATATTGTTTAATGTTTCTTGTCAAGGATTTTAATAGATAGAGATTTTTTTAGCAAGACAGAGAATATCTTATCTGTAGAGAATGTACCTAGAAAAAACATAGTAGGCACATTGTTTGACATGGCCTAGTCAAAACTACTCAAAGACGACCCAGAAACCTTGAAATTCCTCCAAGCAGAGCAGAGTCCTCCTTCATGGGAGGAAGGGGTGGTCTTTTTGGGACCACTGACTGAAATCTGGGAGATGTGCCTGAGGGAGGTCCCAAAGGATGGACAATTTTTGGACTGGGTGTATGCATGATGTAATGGTTAGATATTATAACTAGCTAGTGTTATAAAGTTGTAAGAATCTATGCGGGGAAGGGGAATATGCAATGTGTATATTGTTCCCTGGAGCCCCTGGTGGTCTAGTGGTAAGGGCGCGGCGCTGTCACCGCCGAGGCCCAGGTTCGATTCCCGGTCAGGGCCACTCCCGGGCAGATGGAGCTCGTTAGCCCTTAAAAAGGCAACCCATCTACGTCCTGAGGACCTCGCTGCCACCATCCAAGCTCGCTTGGCCCCGGCAGATGAACCTTAGGATTAAAGGGTGGGTTCAGTTCCGTGCACACTGTGTCTCACCTAAAAAATCCAATGCGCAGGCTGGAAGGTGTAAAGACCTTCCCCGGATCTTCACTCGCGAAGACTGGCCATTATTATTATTGTTCCCTTAAAGCGCTAGAATTAAAGAACTGCTCTCTACCTTTCTGTACTAAAATTGTCCAGAGATTTTTTTATTCAATTTTAGATAACATAGTCCTATTTTATCTAAACACAGATGTTATACTTGTCAAACACACAAGACTAGACAATAACTAGCATGTTATGTGTTTTTCTACACCCCAGCTGCAAGTCACTTGAGTGTGTTTACAATTGTCCTCACCAATCTTCTGTTATTTTTCCATAGTCACAAAGGTATTCAGTAAATTCACAGACAATAGATCTATAAATGAATAATGGATATTTATTAGGACTAGGTAGAGTTGTACTTCTAATAATGCAAATATAATTCTGGATACTGGGGGAAGACAAAAGCATGAGACTGCAAACAGTGACAAGGCTGACCTGATTTCCCTAGATAGTTTCTCTTACTGCAGTTGGGCAAAATGGACTATTGGTCTGATCCACTGGGGCACACTTTATGGTAGTGGTGAGCATACTTTAAGGAGAAGGAGGAACCTCCAAAACGGCAGATACACTTCAACAGTTTTTTAAATAATTTCACATTCTTCATTTTCAGTAAAAGTCTTATAGAGAAAAGACCAAAAGTTTTCATTCACTTTTCATAAGGTAATCATTTTGTCATTGTATTTGTGCTTAATTAGACGCTGCCATTTTTGGTCTATGTGTTGTCCCAGCCACCTGTGAGAGTCTGTTCTTTTCCTGCCAAGTCATGAGAAAACAAGCACTGATAAAGGAGAACTTTGTTCTTGAAGGAAGCATCTTGTATAAACTGAAATTAACTGGGGTCTCACTATTGGCTGACAGCCCTCCAAGGGCATTTGAAGTAGAAGGTGAAGAGGAGGAGGATGAAGTAAGCCCCCAGACTCATTTAGGAAAGACCCCCTGAGGTGTAGCATGCAGTCATGGGGAAATTCCAATGTACACATGCATGTGCAGAAGGGGTACCACTTACATAACAGGGGGAGGGACTGAAGGCCTCTAGCTGGGTGATGCTGGCCACACCTGCCCAGGTAGACATCATAGGTTAATTGTATAAAAAGCAGATAGCTCTTGCTGGGAGCAGGACTCAAGCTTCACATGGAGGACAACATTGCCTTGGCAAGGATGCTTGTTATCATGCCAGTCTTCCGACACACCGGGGATGCAGCTTCTGCTATGGGGAATTCTAAGCATTTTGGGGTCAGTAAGATAACCTCATAAGTAACACCTGAGTGAGTGGTGGGCTGTCTTGGGGGCTTGTTTCCCTTCTCTTTCTGGTCTCTCGACTTCTCGTTCTGTTGGCTACTTTGTAATAAATATTGTTTTGTTGAGCTTTCAATGGTGTACTAGTTTCAGTTTCGGCATTCTCCCTGCAACAATCATATATTCACAAGGCAACCTCCCTTCCAAAGTATAAAGAAAGCCCAAACAAAAAATAAAAACAACAAACCAAAAATCCACCAATTTTAAACATTCCTGTGAGGTTTTCCAACACCCACAGGTCCCTTTTATGACCTATATGAATCCCTGCAGTTCTCACATTTGAGGAAGATTAGCACTTAGAACTGCAACTTTATTTAAATGAGAACAAGATATGCTATGATAGTATTTTCTATCCTCTATCACATTTTTCTTTTATTACCACTGCATAAGTAAAGGGTTTCATTCAATCACTGGTAACGACATTCATATCTTTTCTATGAGTTGACAGATCATAAACAAGTTATGGGAATAGTTCAATGTCTTCTTATATGTATTTTTTTACTCCCATAAAACTGAAAATAATTTAACATCTCCTTGCACATTTAGTCAGTAGTTCTTTGGACTCCTTTAAAACAATTTTGCTGGTAGTTTTTTAAAAATCTTTAAAAACTGTTTCTGGAAGTTCCTCTCCAGAACCCTTCGTTATATATTTTTACAGATCAAAGTCCTCTCTGTTCAGTATAAATTTCAATACAGTTATGTTATGTAGGAGCAAAGGGAGATTAAGTCAAGTATCTCTTTCAAACAGCACTGGGGTTTAGTAGTTGTTAAAATATTTTTAGTTTTCCTAAAACAAGATTTAAGATTGTAGTGGATTAAAATAGTGCAGTGAATACTGACTGCTAAAAGATTGAGATGATTTAGCCAGTCTTCTCCCTCCCTTCCCCCTTTCTCATTTTGTTCATGGCAGATACCTCCTTTTCATGATTTACTCTGCTTTCTCTGAAGCTGACAGTAGCTGTCTAGAAACAATAGCTTCATGTATCACATAGAAAATTTCTACTTGCCCCTTTTAAAGATGTTTTAAAGATGTTTATGACTGGTACCATTTGACATTTATGACCTACCCTGTCAAATAGGGACGTTTTTTTGTTTGTTGCTTTGATTTTCTTTAATTCCTCTTACTTTACAATGTTACATTTAGTAAGAATATTTACCATTACCTACTTTATTACAGAGCTGCCAACTGTTGCTCCTGGTTAAAAGTCAGAAGCCTTTAGTTTCATATAAGTTTAAAGTCTGTATTTTCCCCTTATCTTAACAAGGTTCTAAAAGATCAAGCTAAAATCAATAAGTAAACTTTGAGTATTATTTTAGTTCAAATGATAGAATATCTCAAGTTGAAAGGGACCCATAAGGATCATCAAGTCCAACTCCCTGTTGGGGTAGGCAGCGGGTCCGCAGACCCCCTGATGAAGGATATAGAGGAGAAGGATTTTGATTTAGACACTTTGAAGCCGTTTCCCTGAGGAATTCACAGGAGCAGTGAAAGATTTGAGAAGGTGCCAAAACTGACCAGTGAGAGAAGAATGTAAATAAGGTGTGAATATCCAATCGTGTGTAAGGGTTAATAATAGACCATAGATAGAGAGTTATTAATAGAAAGGTATATAAGGTTCTGTTAGCAGAGTGTGTATAAGTAAGACTGAACTGAGCAATAAAGCAGACTTTTGGATCATCATCACACTGTGCCTGGCTTTTATTTTTTTGGCCATCCTGACTACTACAACAACTCTCTGCTCCTCACAGGGCTACTTAAAACTAAACCATATCATCCAGATGCTCTTGAACTCTGACAGGCTTTGTGCCATGATCATTTCTCTGAAGAGTCTGTTCTAGTGACCAACCACCCTCTCAGTGAAGAACCTTTTCTTAATGTTGAATCTGAAATTCCCCTGATGTAGTTTCATTCCATTTTTTCATGTCCTATCACTGGTCACCAGACAGAGATCAGCACCTCCCCCTCCACTGCTCCTCTTGACAAAGTTGTAGACTGTGACAAGGTCCCCACTCAGCCTTCTCTTCTCCAGGCTGAATGAGCCAAGTGACTTCAGCCACTCCTCATAAGTCTTGCCCTTGAGACCTTTTACCATCTTAGTTGCCCTCCTCTGGACACACTCTAATAGTCTGATGTCCTTCTTATATTGTGGCACCCAAAACTGCCCCAAGGTGGGGCTGTACCAGTGCAGAGTAGAGTGGGGACAACCACCTCCCTTGACCAGCTGGTGATGCTGTGCCTGATGCACCCTGTGCCTCTCTACCCTCGAGGGAGTCCACAGCACCTCCTAGTTTAGTATCATCAGCAAACTTACTTACTGTACATTTGACTCCTGCATCCAGACCATTTAAAAAAACATTAAAGACCACTGGCCCTAAAATTTAGCCCTGGGGAATCCCATTGGTGACTAACTGCCAGCCTGATGTAACTCCATTTACTATAACCCTTTCAGTTCAATCCATCAGCCAACTCACTCAGTCTATTATAGACTTGTCTAGCTGTATGCTGGATATTTTGTGAAGAAGGATACTGTGAGAGAAAAAACCAAAACTTTGCTAAAATTAAAAAAAACCAAAACACATCAATTGGCTTCCCTTGATAATCTAGGTGGGTGACTTTGTCATAAAAGGAAATTAAGTTGGTTAAGTAGGACTCTCCCCTCGTGAACCCATGCTGGCTGTGATCAATGACTGCATTTTCTCTCAAGTGTTTTTCAAATACTCCCAGAATAACTTTTTCCATAATTTTACCAGGCACTGAAGTGAGACTGACAGGCCTGTAATTACCGGGGTCATCCTTCCTATCCTTCTTGAAAGTTGGGGCAACATTTGCCAGCTTCCAGTCAACTGGGACCCCTCAAGACTCCCAGGACTGTTGAAAAATAATGGAGAGCTCCCATGATAACATCAACCAGCTCTTTCAGTACCCTGGGATGAATCCCATTTGGCCCCATAGACTTATAGGGATCCAGATGGAGCAGCAGATCCTGCACAAGTTCAGAGTTGGCTGGGAGTTTATCCTCCCCTCCAGTCACAGTCTTCCAACACAGGGCTCTGGTGGTCCCAGGGCCCAAGATCAGTTTTAAAGACAGAGGTAAAGAAGGCATTAAACCTCTCTGCTTTGTCCATGTCCCTATTCGTGAGGTGACTGACCTCATCAAGTAACAGGTCAATGCTATCTCTGATCTTCCTTTACTTTTTGTTATCCTTCACAGTGCTGACCAGTTTGAACTCTAATCAAGCTTTGGCTGCACAATGCTGAACAGCAATCTCTGTAGTCCTCATGTGTTCCTTGTCCCTGCTTCCAACATCCATATACTTTCCTTTTCCATCTAAGTTTTAGGAGAAGATCCCTGCTCAGCCAAGACGGCCTTCTGCCCTGCTTGCCTGACTTTTGACACTTTGGAATTGCCTGCTCCTGCACGCTTAAGAAATGGCTCTTAAAAAATGACCAGCATTCATGGACCCCCTGGTGCAACTGGAGGTTGTTTCCTCTTGTCTTATTGCTTGGTGTTTTGGAGAAGAAAAGGACCCCCACCTCACCACAGCTTCCTTTCAGTTAGTTGTAGAGAGTGAGAAGGTCCCTCCGAGCCTCCTTTCCTCCAGGTTGAACATCCCCAGCTCCCTCAGCCTCTCCTCATGAGATTTGTGCTACAGACCCTTCCCCAGTTCTATTGCCCTTCTCTGGACATGCTCCAGCACCTCAATGCCTTTCTTGTAGTGAGGGGCCCAAAACTGAACACAGGATTTGAGGTGCAGCCTCACCAGTGCCAAGTACAGGGGGACAATCACTTTCCTGGTCCTGCTGGTCACACTATTGCTGATACAAGCCAGGATGCCATTGGCCTTCTTGACCACCTGGGCATGCTGCTGGTTCATGTTCAGGCACTGTTAACCAGCACCACCAGGTCCTTTTCTGACAGGTCACTTTCCAGCCACTCATCCCCAAGCCTGTAGCACTTCAGGGGGTTGTTGTGACCCAAGTGCAGGACCCAGCACGTGGCCTTGTTGAACCTCATAACATTATCCTCGACCCATCAATCCAACCTGTCCAGTTGCCTCTGCAGAGCCTTCTACCCTTCAGCAAATAACACTCCCATCCAACTTGGTGTCATTCACAAAATTGCTGAGGGTGCACTCGATCCCCTCATCCAGATAATTGATAAAAATATCAAACAGGACTAACCCCAAAACTGAGCTCTGGGGAACACCACAGTGACCAGATGCCAGCTGGATTTAACTCCATTCACTACCACTCTCTGGGCCCAGCCATCCAACCAGTTTTTTACCCAGTGAAGAGCACACCTGTCCAAGCCATGAGCAGCCAGTTTCTCTAGGAGAATGCTGTGGGAAACAGTGTCAAAGGCTTTACTGAAGTCCAGGTAGACAACATCCCCAGCCTTTCACTGGTTCAGTCACTGAGTCAACTAGCTTCTTCAGCAACAAGTTTGTTATCCCCATATCCAGGGACAAAGTTTTGCTGGCAGTTTATCTCCTATGGCCAATTGTCGTGGTTTTGCCCACCAGCCTGTCCCTGGGGCTGAGGATGGTTTTGTCCAGGTGGATTTCCGGACAAAAAGCCAATCAAAACTCTCAGTAACGCCTTCGTTAATTACATATTTAAGAAAACGGAAGAGAAGGTGGATGCGCAGTTGAAATTGGTAGCCATGTAGGAGCGGCGGTAAGCCCCAGGTGGGGGCCAGGCCTTCTCCTCCCCCGGCTCTGGGCCGGGGGCAGGTGTGGCACTGAAGCCCCCCTTCTCTCTCCTGTAAGAGAGTGGAAGAAAAAAAACTTCAGAGGTTGACTGCTTGGATGAGAAACGCTACAGAAAGAATTCCAGCAGAGAGATAAGGGACCTCCAAGGTCGAAGTTGGCAGCCAGAGGAGAGAGAAGTTTGAAGGGAGGGCTGTTTCTCCCCCCTTTTTGCTCTCTCCCTTCAACAGGGAAAAGACTGAAAAATAATCCCTGCCACCTGTAGAAGTTTGTTGGGGTGAGGAGACCCTCATGCGGCTCACAAAGGAGATTGTGGATATACAAGGAAGCCGAGACTTCATGAGAAGGACTGAAATGAGGCAGAGTCCTGTTGAAGGTTTATGACCCTGAGAAGGATTAGGCTTATGCCGGAGTGAGAAAGGCTTGGGTAAGCTTGGGATCTCAGTGAGAGATCCATGATGCTGATGCTGGAAATTTGTGACCCTGAGAGAACCTACACTAGAGCAAGAATGGTTCAGGTAGGGATGTTGGGATCTGTGTGTGGGATCCATGCTGCTGTTGAAGATTTATGACCCTGAGAGAGAAGCTTATGCCAGAGTGAGAACGGTTCGGGTAAGCTTGGGATCTCAGTGAGAGATCCATGATACTGATGCTGGAAATTTGTGACCCTGAGAGAACCTACGCTGGAGCAAGAACAGCTTGGGTAGGGATGTTGGGATCCATGTGTGGGATCCATGTTGTTGCTGAAGATTTATGACCCTGAGAGAGAAGATTATGCCGGAGTGAGAACGGCTCGGGTAAGCTTGGAATCCAAGTGAGGGATCCATGCTAGACCCATGTCGGAGAGGTCTATTCAAGGACTGTTCTCCCGTGGGGAGGGACCTCCACAGGAAAACAGGGGTGGACTCAAAAACCATTATCCCTTGTAAACCTGTGGTGAAGATTCATGGTAAGCAAGTGTCCCCTTGCAAGTCCATGAAAGAGAAAACCTTCAGGGCCTGGGTAACCCCCAGCCTCCGATCTTAGCCCAGGAATGGGGTAGGCCCAGCCCTAGAGGCCAACACATAGCAAGAGAAAAAGAGTTCCAGCTATGATGAAAAGGAGTTGTCATCCTGAGATAACAGAAGAGCTTTAAAGTGCTGCAGTTATTGAAGAGACCTGGAGCTCTGAGAATGGAGAAAGAGACTACTTCTCCTCCTTGGACTGATATAAAGGGGGGAGAAATATTTCTGTAAATACATAGTACTTAAGTAGAATTGTTGTAGATATAGTTCTTTAGTTTTAGCTTGTTAGTAATAAATGTTAATATTATTTTCCCAAATCCAGTCTCTTTTGTCTGCATAAACCTTCTCTCAACTAATAGTAATTGTGTGAGGGGTGTGAAAGTAAATTGATCCAGAGCAAAACCACGACACCAATGATTTTAAGCTCAGCTAATTCCTGGTCACTGTGACCAATAGAGCCATCAATAACCACCAGAGTTCTTCTCTACAGTTTGATGAAAGTTTATTGTAACTTAAAAATCATCAGGTTGTGATTTATATTTACTTCATTCATCACCACCTGGATTCCTATCCTATTAAAATGTCAAGATGACCTGGGAAGTTCAATCATAAATGTAGTATAGAAGAACATGCAAACATAACCCAAAATTGAATCAGAAACCTGGAGTTAAAATAGACTATTTCAGTTGGAAGGGACCTACAGTGAACATCTAGTCCAACTGCCTAACCACTTTAGGGCTGACCAAAAGTTAAATCATGTTATTAAGGGCATTGTCCAAATGCCTCTTAAACAGTGACAGGCTTGGGGCATCGAACACCTCTTTAGGAAGCCTGTTCCAGTGTTTGACCACACTTTCAGTAAATAAATACTTCCTCAAGTTCAGTCTGAAGTCCCCCTGATGCAGTTTTGAACCATTCCCATGTATCCTGTCACTGGATCCCAGGGAGAAGAGCTCAGTATCTCCCTCTCCACTTCTCCTCCTCCAGAAGCTGTGGGGAACCATGAGGTCACCCCTAAGCCTCCTTTTCTCCAAACTAGACAAACCCAGAGTCCTCAGCTACTCCTCACAGGACATACCTTCCAGCCCTTTCACCAGTTTTGTTACCCTCCTCTGGATGCATTCGAGGACCTTCACATCCTTCTTAAATGGTGCATGCAGTTTCCAAAATCTAAGTGTAAATGTGCTTTTAAAGTTTAATTCATTTTCACTGCCCTTGTCCTAGAGACAGAGATCCTCATCACCACATCATTATGCATGACTGCATCTCTAGCAAACACTTTGATGGATCAGTTTGGAATACACCTCAAACTCCTTATGTAGTTCAGCCACAAAGGGAAAGTAACACATTTTAATGATTGCAAGATGTGCAGCACTGGGCAACAAAAATTCTAGATCCAAACTCTGCAAGGGAACAAGTATTCTATGCACCTGTCATAGTTCCGATTTTAGCAAGGAAATTTTCTTTCCTTTCCCCCTGTCGTGTGTGTGTGCTCTGTATATGGGTCATTAGTTGAACAAAAGAACCGGCTCTGGCCCACTAACGGCCGAGATTAGTTTCCTTGACAATGAAGGGGGGGAGTTGGTTGATGTGTGACTGGAAGGGGGTGGAGGCTGGGGGGAGAGGGTAGTCTCTCTCTCTGCCCGGGGGAGAGCCTGCTGCGTGCTGCAGACACTGCCGGGTTCCTTTGTCTCTTTCTAGTCGGAGGGGAGTTCTGGTTGCTGCTCTTGGCTCAGCTGTGGTTGGCTGCAGGCCCTTCTTACAACGGACCCTAATCAGCTGAAGTTTGTGAGTTTTCTTCCATTGGGAGAACTTTCTGTTTTATTGCTGTTGTTTTCCTTCCCCTTCTTTCCCCCCCACCTGGCAGTAGCCAAGGATCTCACAGCGCCGCCTGGTGACGGGCACTGGACATTACAAGTTCTACTCCTCCAGTGATCCAACAGCGCCACTTGGTGACTACAATAGGACACTACAAGTTTTTGCACCTTCAGTGACCCAACAGCGCCACCTGGTGAATGGTACAGGACATTACAAATTTTGCATCTCCAGTGACCCGACGGCGCCCCCTGCTGACTGTGGTTGGAACTGCACCAAAGGGTGCAAGAAATTGAACTATTTTCCTTTTGCCGGTTTATCGGTTTTGTTCTTGAAGGGGATTATTGGTGGGTATAGGAGTATTATTTAGTGATTTTACTTGGGTTTTTTTCGTGTTCCTGTTAATACACACATTCCTTTTAATAAAGGGCTGTTATTTTCCCTTTTCCATAATTTGTTTTCCTTCAATCGAAGCCTCTTAATTTTGGATTTATAATTGCTTGGAAAGAGAAGTTTGGGTCTTTTCCTCCTAATCCATCCTCAGCAAAAGACCCTTGTCTCATTTAAACTGGGACAGCACCTCCTTTCTAAAGAGAAACCTTTAAACAAAGCACATGCTTTACCTCCCTCCACTCACATACACATTCAGTGTGTTCATCCACTGAAGGCAACTCTTAACATACTATACTGTAACTAACAGAAGAGAGTAAAAATACTCACACTTCTGATACCTAGGATTACACAGAACTTTCAGTGCCTGATGGGAGCCATGAGAAACTCAAACTTGAACTTGACAAAGCTTCAGTGGTATTATTATGTCATGGTTTTGCTTGTTCTGGGAAACTAAGCAGGAATTTTCCCTTCCCCCTGCCCACTGTGTGAAAGGGATGTTAAATAGACAGGTTGGCTGTGCCTTGGACAATGGACTAACACAAAAGAAGTGGTTAGTAAAGCCACATTCCAAGTTGATGGCCCTCAAGAGTCTGTGGGGAGGGGTGAGGAGTTGTTTTTACTTTTTTTCTCCTCTCCTGGGAAACAGCAGGGACTTTGTTGTTGCCTGAGCTGGGACAAGGTCTGGGTGGCAGGAGCTCCGATGTGGTTTTGTTCTCAGCCTGGTTGCCCAGCTAGTTCAGTTCTACCCAACCCAGAACCTGCTTGGATTTTCATCGGAGAGGAACTATTCAGGAAGGAGGTCACGCTCTTCCCCTCCTCCGTTCCTGTTTTTTTTGTTTTGTTTTTTTTTTGGTAGTGGTTCTTGTGCACATCAAAGGAGAGGGGAAGACATATGGTCCAGCTGGAGACAGAGTGAGTTCTCTTGGAAAGAACATTTTTTTTCTTTCCCTCCTTTCTCCCCTTTCCCGGTGAGGGGGAGGGAAGACCTCCATTTTAAGCTTCTCTAGCACAGTCGGGGGTCCCTCATGTGGTGACCACCGGTGATTCAACAGCGCACCTGATGGTTGGCACAGAACACTGCAGGCTCTGCATCTCCATTGATCCAACAGCTGACTGTGGTTAGAATTGCGCCAAAGGGTACAAACTGAACTGTTTACCCTTTTTTGTTTGTTTTGAAGGGGATTATTTTTGTGTATAGGATTATTGTCTGGTTGTTTTACTATGTGTTCTATTGTTGTTCTGCCAATACACATATATCTTTTAATAAAGGGCTGTTATTTTTCTTTTTTCCACACTTTCTCAATTGGAGTCTCTTAATTTTGGATTTACAATTGCTTAGAGGGAGGAGTTTGGGTCTTCCTCATAACTCATCCTCAGTAAAACACTTGTGTCTCGTTAAACTGAGATATATTGATAACTTGAAAGCAATTAACATTCCTCTGTGTGAAAAGCATGATCACCCACAGATAAAAATGCAACCCAAGTCAAAGATTTATTGTTACTTTAACTCACTTTGTTACTGCTTGGGATTAGACAATTATGTTTTACAGAGTCGGCATTGCAGAAGGAATAATAGAACCATAGAATCATTAAGGTTGAAAAAGACCTCTAAGATCATCGAGTTCAACCATTAACCTAACACTGCCATCTTTACCACTAAACCATGTCCCTGAGTGCCATATCCACACGTTTTGTGAAGATTTCCAGGGATGGTGACTCAACCACTTCCCTGGGTAGTCTTTTCCAATGCTTCACAAGCCTTTCAGTGAAGAAGTTTTTCCTAATATCCAATCTAAATCTCCCCTTGTGCAACTTGAGGTCATTTCCTCTGGTCCTGTCACTTGTTACCTGGGAGAAGAGACCAACCACCATCTCACTACAACCTCCTTTCAGGTAGTTGTAGAGAGCAATAAGGTCCCCGAGTCTCCTTTTCTCCAGACTAAACAACTCCAGCTCCCTCAGATGCTCCTTATAACGCTCATTCTCTAGTCCCTTCACCAGCTTTGTTGCCCTTCTCAGGACATTCTCCAGCACCTCAAAGTCTCTTAAAAAAAAAAAAAAAAAAAGTATAAGTCTGAGAAATTCATTCCCTTTTCCAGGAAAGCTAATTTTAATGTAATTTTTCACACAGCTTTATTGCCTTTTGTCTAACAGATGTAAAATCTAGTTTTACATACTTAGCAATGACCTGTGGGAATGCAAATTCTTCATGACACTGCAGAAATGAGATTTCAGCAAGAAGTCATGGGATTTAAACAAAAGTAAGGAAGAACTGTTTGCACTTACTGCTTAAAGTCTTGCACCATCTGTGATAAGCAAGACAAACTAACAGTCTTGTAAACAGTGCATGATAGTTGTCTTTATGGTTTTGTTTTGCCCCATCAGTGGTTTTAATCATAATGGAAAACTGCTTGCTTACCTATTTCATGGAAAAGTACCTTTTGTGTGTCCCTTCCCCCAAACCCTGGCTATGAATGTAATGGAAAAGTACTGGCATGCATGTTCCTTACCCAAACCCTATATATACCAAAGGTTGTAATCAATAAATGATTCAGTTTGTCCATACAACCTGGGTCCATGCCTCAGTTGATACAAATGGCGCCCAAACAGGGACTGGAACCTGGACGGGAATAAAGGCAAGGACATGACGGTCCTGTTCCGGTAGTGACGCGCAGCCGAACTGGAAGAGAAGCACACTGAATAGTACCTTTCTGCTGGACAGACGGTAAGCGGCTGCTGACTAGGGCCGTATAGTGCCCAGGGGCCAGAAAAGAGCCCCAGAATAAAAAGAGTATCAGATAAGTGTCCAGAACAAAAGACTGTTTAGGAAATGGGGTCTAAAATGTTCTCAGAACAAAAGACAGTTTATGAAGTGATGAAATGCCTGCTTAAACAACATGGGCTCAAAATAATGACTTTTCTTTGCAAAACTTACTGCTGTGGGCACTGAAAAATCATCCTGGGTAACCATAATGGAAAACTGCTTGCGCACCTGTAATGGAAAAGTACTGGCATGCATGCTCCTTCCCCAAAACCCTATATTTATCAAAGTTTATAATCAATAAACGATTCAGTTTGTCCATACAACCTGGGTCCATGCTTCAGTCGCTACAATGACCAAAGTCTGCAAAATTAATTCCACATAACACTCTTCAACAGAGAAAGGGCAATGCCATCTTCATAACACCCTCCCAGAGAACTACCCATGGCTGCTGTTTTCCAGGAGCAATTACAAGGCACAGAGAAGAGTTGCACGAGACAAGAATATCTAGCCCTGTATTCTGCCTCCAATAGCAGTTGCACTTGAGAAAAGCATTTAACATAACAGGTGTACTTCACTGTCTCACAGTAAATCAATGGTTTATGGATGTTCTAAGCCTCAACTTATCTGTTTATCATGATACTTTCTGGGGATATGCAGAAAATGCATTTCAAGGGTATCAGACCCAGTACTGTCTTATAGCTAAACACTTAATACAGAATTCAAAGTGTCCCTTTACAGAGGTCAGAGTTGTAGAAAAATCAGGTCAACCACCTGTCTCTCTATTTGGAACACTATAGCAAGCTATAGGCTTTTTAATTATTCAAGTGAAAATAAGAAACAGTACTAAAACAGCAGTATATCAACTGAACATTATAAGGAGAGGAATGAGGGAAAAAAAAGAGAAGAAATAGTGCATGTGCCTGTACATATACAATATGAACAGATTTATGGCTATAACTAACATCAGTTTAAGGTAATCTACATCTGAATTACCATAGGTTTAGTTCCCTAAATTTAACTAAAAACTAACACTGACACAGTGGACAGACAAAAGCAGCACAGAGTTAATCCTAAACAGCTGTGGAATCACACCATTAGTCAAAAGTAACTGTAGTTAACTTAATTAGGATGAGTGTCTAACAGTTTTAAGTATCAAAATCTCAACCAAAACACAGTAAATATTGGTCCAAACACTGTAGTCAGGAACATTTTTTTTAGTGTCTATGTTCAGTTTAGTACTGAGAACAATTTAAATGAAACCCCAAATACCAAGTCCAAATAAATCCAGAGGTTTGGAATATACAACTGCAAGCAAGTTAAAAAAATTACATTAGAAGAAACTGTAACTATTCCCTCCTCAAAAAACTAAAAAGAAATTCAAGAAAACATTCCCTTCTGAAAAGACACAAGTGGTAAAACTGGAAAACATAGATAAGCTTTCAAGCAAACAAAAATAATTGCTCATATACCTGAAAGTTTGTTCATGTTTTTGAAATAGACGAACAAAAATAACAAGAAATGTATTCCAGCTCCATAAAAACCTACCCCACATCTGAAAATACACACTGAAAGCATCTAGGCTTCCAGATATCTCTAACTGCTACAGAGGCATTATGCAAAATTGATTATTCAGGCAATGTCTTCTTTAAAACCCTTTAAATTATAAACACCATCATGCTCAATCATATATTTTGTTTACTACTGTCATGGTTTAGTGTTCCCACTGAAACACCCCAGACCACGCATCACTTGCTCACTTCCCCCTCCCCCTGAAGTGGGCTGGAGAGGAGAATTGGAGCCACTAAAGGTAAAGATTACGGGTTGAGATAAGAACAATTTACTAGAAACAGTAATGAAATAAGAAAGAAAAACAGTAACAACAACAATATTAATAGCACAGTATACAAGATAGGGAAATGATTCACATGTAAATGCTCACCACTCGGAACCCTGTGGCACCTGACTGCACACCAGGACAACTACACATTTGCACTACTGGACAAAGTTAAGATTGCTTGGGAGTCCTTACTGTGGACTTCTGTATCTTACTTTTTGCATTACGTTAGGAATTATGAAAAATTAACATAAACCTTTAACTTATCAAAAGTCATTGAATTATTTTCCTCTATGACTAAACATACTGTGAATATTTATAGTGAACACCATATTTTAGAGTTCACAATAGGTTGAACAGTTTTGGTCACAGCAGTATAAGAAAGATATTAAGTTCTTAGAGAGCGTCCAAAGGAGGGCAACAAAGATGGTGAAGGGCCTTGAGGGGAAGCCATATGAGAAGCGGCTGAGGTCACTTGGTCTGTTCAGTTTGAAGAAGAAGAGACTGAAGGGAGACCTCATTGCGGTCTCCAACATCCTCATGAAGGGGAAGAGGAGGGGCAGGCACTGAGTGATCTCTTCTCTGTGGTGACCAGTGACAAGACCCAAGGGAATGGTCTGAAGTTATGTCACAGGAGGTTTAGGTTGGTGTCATGGTTTAGTTAGTTCTTGGAAACCTGGCAGGAATTTTTTTCCCTTCCCCCTGCCCCTGTGTGCAGGGTTGTTAAGTGAGCACTCACAGCCCACAAAAGGAATGGCCGGTTGGTTAATTGATGAGAGATTAGTCTCCTAGGAAACAGGGGAGATGAGGGGGCTACTGTTTACTTTTTTTTTCTCTCGTCTCCTGGGCAACAGAGGGAGGAGTTGGTGTGCTGGGGATGGCTGGAACACAGGTCAGAGTGGAGGTTGGTGGTTCCTGTTGCTCGGGACTTGCTTTCCATTTGCCTGGTTTTTTTTTTCTCGTATGGGAGGAGTTGTTTTTCTGGGGGTTTTTCCCTTTTTCCCTGTTCCTGTTTTTTTTTTTTTTTTTGCCTGGCAGTGGTCCTTGTGCAAATCATGAGGAGAGAGAGAACTGTGCAGAGCAGATTTACCAGTCGGAGTAAGTAAGAGTTATCTATGTTTTTTTTCCATTGGGAGGATTTTCTTTTTTTGTTGTTGTTTCCCTTTCCCCCTCTCCCCTTTCCCGGTGTGTGGGAATGGAAGGGGAGCCCAGTTTTTTTGGTTTCTCCAACACACCCCGGAGGGTGTTTCTACCAGTGATTCCCACAGCGCCACCTGGTGACTGGCACAGGACATTACAAGCTCTGCATCTCCAGTGACCCAACGGTACCCCCTGTTCACTGTGGTTGGAATTGCACCAAAGGGCGCAAAATCGAACTGTTTACTTTTTCCCTTTGCCTGTTTATCGGTTTGGTTTTGAAGGGGATTATTTGTGGGTATAGGAGTATTGTTTGGTTGTTTTACTAGTTTCTTTTCATTGTTTCTACTAATACACACATACCTATTAATAAAGGGCTGTTATTTTTTCCTTTTCCATAATTTGTTTTCCCTCAATTGGAGCCTCTTAATTTTGGATTTATAATTGCTTAGAGGGAGGAGTTTGGGTCTTTTCTCATAAATCATCCTCAGCAAAAGACCCCTGTCTCATTTAAACTGGGACAGTTGGATATTAGAAAAAGGTTCTTCACCCAGAGGGTGGTTGGGTACTGGAACAGGTTCCCCAGGGAGATGGTCACAGCACCAAACCTGACAGAGTTTGAGAAGCATTTGGACAATACTCTCAGGCACATGGTGTGACTCTTAAGGATGGTCCTGTGCAGGGATAAGGGTGTGGTAAGGAAGACAAGATACCCAATAAATGATAGGAAAAAAGTTTAAGAAAAAAAAAAAGAAAAATTAAATTTTATAACATTTGCAAAGGAATAACCTTAACAAGAACACCACAATGAAGTGAATTTACTCCATTCTGTTACTTATTTCTCAAGCACAAAAAAAAATAAATCACAGTGGCACACTCCACAGGTCAAGCCAACAAAAATGCTACAGATTTTGTGCTCCGGGGAATCATTTAACCAATAGAAGATAGGATACTAATTAATAAGAGAACTATGTAACTTGCAACCAATGAACATTAATGCTTTTGTTTGTTGAAATGTATAAATAGTGAAAAGTTTTGATAGTTGTCATGCTGGCTTTGTGCATTTGCCACCCATCATCCCTTTCTACACAGAACTGTAAATAAATCAAATAACTGTGTGTGTGGATTTGCCTCTTGCACATTGGGTGAAAGAACCTATTTTTGGGACAACAAACCCAGGCAACAAGCCATTATAGAGAGTGGGTGGAAAGAGCAATAATTTTACCCACCAAACAGAAGGATAGATTCCTCCATAAAGGGAAACCCACAATACAAGTTGTGCAGTTCTAGTAGCCATATACAGCTACAGACATCATTGCCAGTATGTAATGCTGTGTTAACCACACTTGTGGAACAAACATGAGATTTGCTGAAGATCAGGACTTCAACTCTTGTCATTCAAAAGCTATTTATACAAAATACAGAAGGCCTACATAAATATCTGAGAATCTGGGAGTTACAGTGAAAATACACTTACTGCATAACAAAAGTCGAACACTTAAAAGCTTATTTGAAAAAGGACACAGAAAATTTGACACATCCTCCTCCAGCAATCCCCAGAAACTCTGGATGTAACAATATGAGAACCTACACTGGATAAGTAGGCCTAAATGTTGGACCAACTAGATCAATCAGCAATAGTAAATTTGAAACCCTGACTATTGTGGGGTCTGGTTACAGGATGGGTGCTAGCAAAGCATCCTGGGAGTTGTAGTTTGTAAGGACTCTGTCACACATGGGAAGTTAAATGCTTGTATAGGATTGGCTGATAAGGTCACTTGTTGTGACACGTCAGCATTTGAAACCACTATATAAGCCTTTGACTCTTTCAATAAAGCATGCATTCTTTACACACCACATTGGTGTCACTGCCTGGTCCTTAGGACCCATTACTTATATTAATACGACTGCTACATTTGGTGATCTGAACACGGGCACAAACCTTGTCCTGCATCAGGAAAAAATACAGAACAGACGTCAGGCACCAGCCTACATTAACGCTGAGGGACGTCTGCCATAAAAAAGCAAAGAAGACGCCAGGTACCAGAGAAAGGAACCTCTGATGGGTGTTGGCGGGAAGAACCGCGGGTGAGCTAGGAGAAAGTGTGCAAAAAAGGCCTAAAATTGGTAGGAAATTGCCTACGTTTTGAGAGGAAAGTTCTTGAGAAGGAAGAAGAGAAACCTGTGTCTTTGTCCCAGGTGAAAAGCTGAAACATGGGATCTACAAAGTCACATGAATTACAGGAAAATGCAGAAGCCTTAAATTCACTACTGAAGAGACATTCAGGGGAAATTAAAGAAGAAAAACTAGTGAACTTACTGCATTACCAAGAACTCCAGTGGCTGGAGCATTAAGAGTGACTGCTTGGCAGGAATATTGGAAGGACAATGAGACATGCAGCAATGCTCGGAGATATGAAGGTTTTTAGAAATCTGCCTGCATGGACTCAGGTGATGAACACCTTACTAACTGCACAAAAAAAGGCAAGTTCAGCTGCAGGATTAAACCCTAGACATCCCTCCCCCCCCTCCCCCAAACCCTGGTGCAGAAAAAATCCTTATAGAAGTAGAAAGTGAAACTGGCAGTGGGGGGTCTTACTGGGCATGACGGAGGAGAGAATCTGGGAAAGAGAAGGATTTGTTTCAGAGGGAGTGTTGTTTCACTGTGGCCAGGGACGGGAGGGAAACGTTATGAGTTACAATTCAGAGTAAACTTTTCGTGGGTGCACGGGTCCAGGGGAAAAGGAGCCGGGCTGGAGGGGGGGGGTAGGTATGGTGTTCAGACCAAGGGGCCAATACCAAGGAATGTACAGTGGACTCGCGTCGAGAGGGTCTGGGGAAGTACATGCAGACTGGCGGGTACCGTTTGCCCGTGGCAGGTTCTTGGTCACATGGAAGTACATGGTTACAAGGGCGGCGCCATCTTGTTCCCCCGGGAACAGGAAAAGAGCCTCTGTCTTTCGCCTGCGCAGCCATGCTATCCCAGTCACGCGGCTGGAGGGTGTCCTCCTCTTCCGGTGGCGTGGTAAATTTGTAATGCGCCTATGGTAGAAGTCGATAGTGATGACGCAAAGTGATACAAGGGAGGACCCAGGAGAAGGGTTAGTCGCGGTAGCTCTGAATGAGGAAAGATCTGTGAATGCGGAGTTGCATGTGAGAAATTGGAATAGATGCCGAGAGGACGCAGTTAAATCGGGCGATTGGGAAATACTAGATGCATGTCCAGTAGTATACTGACCATGGCAAAACCCTCAGTTCCAAAGCTTACCATATGAGGTAACTAAGGACCTGAGGCTAATAGTTAAAGAAAGCAGTGTTTCCTCGTCCCATATGTTTTCCTATTTGGAGACGATAGGTAGCACATATGTATTTACTCCCCATGATTGGAAAACACTGTTAAAAATGGCCTTAAGCATTACCCAATACAGTGTGTGGCTTTCAGACTTTTGGGAAAGTTGCATCGCTTATGCAAATGAACCGAGTGCTTTACAGGCAGGCATGACTGTTGATCATCTAGCAGGGGAGGGAGCTTACTCAGCTCCTGGGACCCAAATTGGTTATCCACAAGAGATTTATGAAGTTATATCAAAAATGATTTTGAGATCAGTGCGAAAGTTTCCTAGTACAGACAAAGACAGTAACTTGTCGTTTGCTAAAATCTTACAGGAAACCACTGAGCCATTCTCAAAATTTCTTGATCGGTTACAAACTGCCCTAAACAAACAAGTAGATGATGACACTGCCAGGGATTTGCTTTTTAAACAGCTTGCATACGAAAATGCAAATAACCATTGCAGGCAAGCTTTGCAATCCCTACCTAAAAGAGAAAGCTGCATGATTGCTGAAATGGTGTGAGCTTGCCAGAATGTGGGTTCTGCCGACCACCACTCTGCTTCCTTAACAACGGCATTAGCCGCCCAGCTAAAAGTAAATAATGGAGAAAAGGAAAAAGGTGGCTGTCATCGATGTGGGTAAACTAATCATCCTGTTAAGAATTACCCTAAAAAGCCCCCTCCACAGTGTACCACAAATACTGTAAGGGAAAGCAATGGGCTTGTAACTGTAGGTTGAGAGCTGACCACAGGAACAGTCCTGCGTTCTTGGGAAACTGCTGGCGGGGTGCGAGGTCGCCCGACCCCTGAAATCAAATAAATTTGGTCCCAAGCAATCAACTCACAATTTGCTCGCAGCCACCACAGGACGCGCTGGCCTGGACTTGGCCTCCAGGAAGCCAGTAACTATAACATCCACAGATGTGGTTTTAATACCAACTGGGGTGTGGGGACCTCTAGACCCGAGGGTGCATGGACTCCTAATCGGCCGTTCCTCTACCACGAGAATGGGTTTGTTTGTTTTACCCAGAGTTACTGATTCGGATTCTCTGTGTGAGATCCAAATCATGGCATGGACACCAGTACCGCCCTGCTACATACCTGAAGGGCAGAGACTGGTTCAGCTAATACCCTTCTACACCTTGTCACCACCTGGGGAGAGGGAGAGAGGCTCTGGGGCTTTTGGGAGCACAGGTGAACCACAAATATTTTGGACAAAGACGATCTCTGCCTCTCAGCCTATGCTGGTTTGCCAAATAGACGGACGCGAGTTTAAAGGCTTGGTAGATGCAGGGACTGATGTTACTATCATAAAGGATACAGAGTTTTCGTCTGACTGGACCATGGTGTTCCCTGCAGCGTCTATTCAGGGGGTGGGAGGCATGCAAAGGCCCAGGCAAAGTGCTCATCTGCCCACCGTTCTGGGGCCAGAGGGGCAGATAGCCAGAGTTGCACCTTTCATAGCTCCCATTCCTTGTACCCTGTGGGGAAGGGATGTCTTGGGTCAATTTGGCACTGTAATACATATTGTGGCAGAAGATAACCAGACAAAAGACACTCAGATTTTTCACTAAGGGCCATTGATCAGCCGTTCCACGAACCTATTAAACTGACATGGAAAACAGAGGACCCCGTTTGGGTTGATCAATGACCCTTGAAAAAGGAACGGTTTGTTCAACTGCAAAACTTAGTCCAAGAACAACTGGATGCTGGCCACATAGCACCAATTTCTAGCCCGTGGAATACCCCAGTGTTTTGTGTCCCTAAGAAAAGTGGCAAGTGGCGAATGCTACAAGATCTCAGAGCAGTCAATGCAGTCATTGAGCCAATGGGGGCGCTACAACCAGGACTTCCCTCACCTGCCATGCTCCCTGCAGGATGGTCACTGATGGTAATTGACCTGAAAGACTGTTTCTTCACTATTTTCCTGCATCCAAGTGATGCCCTTCGCTTTGCCTTTCCAGTTCCTTCCCTCAATCATGCAGAGCCTATGAAAAGGTTCCACTTGGTCGTTCTCCCACAGGGCATGCGGAATAGTCCAACTATTTGCCAAACAGTGGTTGCCAAAGCCATACGCCCTGTCTGGGAACTCTACCCTTCTGCTATTATTTATCACTATATGGATGGTATCCTAGTAGCTACTGCCCAAGAAACTGATTTACCACCTATTATGACTACTTTAACCAATGCTGTTCAAGAAGCAGGGTTACAGGTCAATCCAGAAAAGATCCAGAAGACTCAATCCTGGACCTACCTCAGATGGAGAATCACACAGTAAGAAATTGTGCCACAGCCACTGACTCTTAAGGTAAAAGACACTCTGACATTACATGACTTGCAGCAAATATTAGGAGGTATTAACTGGCTCAGACCGATACTAGGAATAACCACAGAGGAGTTGCACCCTCTCTTTGAACTGCTCAAGGGAGACTCGACTTTAACCTCCACTTGGTCTCTGACGACCGAAGCTAAACGAGCCCTGAAGGTATGCTCTCAAGCGATTGAAAACAAACAAGGCAGACGGCAACACCCTGACCTACATATCTGCCTTGCACTTGTCTCCAGCAAATTCCAGCCTTTTGCCATACTGTTTCAATGGGATCAGATGGAATCTGACCCTCTCAGGATTATTGAATGGTTATTTCTGCCCCACACACCACCCAAAACTGTTTGGACCTTTAATGAAATGTTCTCTAAGCTTATCATTAAAGGCAGAGCACGTCTACAGGAGTTGGACGGACGGGACCCCGAGATCATCTACATTCCAGCGACGAAAGACAACCTGGACTGGTTGCTTGCAGAGGATGCTGGGTTCCAGACTGCATTAACAAACTACAATGGTGACATTTCTATCCACTTCCCCAAACACAGACTCTGGGCAGAAGTGGGGAACCTACCTCTAATGACTGCACACCACTGCCGGCCACAACCTGTGGAAGGCATCACTGTGTTCACTGATGCATCTGGATGGTCACAAAAAGCTGTGGTAGCATGGGTAAACCCTATCACTGGACAGTGGAACAAAAAAGTACAGACCATAAACCAAGGTTCTGTATGAGTCCGAGAACTTACTGCAATCCATATAGCCTTTGAATTGTTTTCTGCTCAACCACTTAATGTTATTACTGATTCATGTTATGCTGCAGGTTTGGTTTTGCATCTCAAAGCCTCTTTCCTTCGAGATATCACTAATCTTTGTCTCTTTGCAGAAATACGCACTATATGGTTCCTTGTGAACCACAGAAAGTTTGATTTTTACATAATGCATGTCCGCTCCCACACAGATTTGCCAGGACCCATAGCGGAAGGTAACCAAAAAGCAGATGCTGCCGCTATGACCATCACAGTGCCCAAAGCTCTCGAGTAAGCTAAAATTTCCCACCTGTTTTTTCATCAAAATGCACGTTCCCTGAAAAGACAATTCCAAATTACAATAAATCAAGCTCGAGATATAATTATGTCATGTTCTGACTCTCAGTAAATTGCCCCCATGCCATCTAAAGAAGGGGTTAATCACTGAGGTATAAGAACCAATGAGATTTGGCAAACAGACATGACACACATAGCTGAATTTGGTAAACTAAAATATGTCCATGTTACAATAGATACCCATTCTAGGTATATTAATGCTACTGCAGACACAGGAGAAAAAGCAAGAGATGTTATCAAACACTGGCTTAGTTGCTTTGCAACTTTAGGAATTCCATAAAAACAGATAATGGTCCTGCATACTGCTCTTTAAAGGTCAAATAATCAAGTAATGTATTAAATAAAGAGAGAAAAAAATCATTGCTGTGTTGGTTTTGGTTAGGGTAATTTTCCTCACAGTGGTTGGTATGGGGCTGTGTTTTGGATTTGTGCTGAACACAGGGTTGATAATATAGACACGGTTTTTTTATTGCTGAACAGGGCTTACACAGAGTCAAGGTCTTTTCTGCTTTTCGTACTGCCACGCTGGCAAGGAGACTGGGGGTACACAAGAAGTTGGGAGGAGACGCAACTGAGACAGCTGACCCCAACTGACCAAAGGGATATTCCAGACTATATGACATCATGTTCAGTATATAAAGTGAGGGGAAGTAGGAGGAAGGGGGTACATTTGAAGTTATGGCATTTGTCTTCCCAAGTAAGGTTACGCAGGATGCATTCCTGTTTTCCTGGAGATGGTTGAACACCTGCCTGTCCATGGGAAGCAGTGAATTAATTCCTTGGTTTGCTTTACTTGCGTGCACAGTTTTTGCTTTCCCTATTAAACTGTCTTTATCTCAACCCATGACTTTTCTAGCTTTCACCCTTCCAATTCTCTCCCTGACCCCACTGGTAGGGGAGTGAGTGACTGCCTGCATGGGGCTTGGCTGCTGGCTGGGGTTAAATCATGACAATTGGCCACACTGGATGGAAGAGTTTGTAGGAACAACACAGTTGACAGGCAACAAGAGCCTCCCCCTGTTAGAAGCAGCTAGATTCATCTCGATTGCCTGTGTAACCACAGTTCAGATTGGAAACCTACCTTCTGAAAGGCAATGCAATCTAAATGCAATCTAGTGCTGGTTGTCCTTTGATATCTTTCTACATACCTAGGACAGTTCCTCCTACAGTTTACTGGAAAGAGAATGACTGAACAGAACAGTAGCCTGAGTCATAATGGGGCACCTCCTCCTCTAGTCCCAATGAAAAACAAACAAAGCTCACAATAACCAGGACTCACTAACTCTGGTATGACACTGCAGTCTGGTTGCTCACAAGGACCAAATTAACACAAATGCTCCAAATCCTATAGTTTGAGCAACTGCTGTGAAGGCATCCCCTTACTATACTACTGATGTGTAATACATTTAATGTGCTGCATCACATATGTGATACTGCAAAATATGTAAACCATTAACAATAATGAAAATAAAAATTATTATGTTCAAGAGTTACTGTCCTCACTTCTGACATCACAGTGAGCAGAACCCAGGGGAAGGGGGGGGGGGAGAAGCCAAGCATTCAAGCAGTCTCTTGCCTTATTTTCCAAAGGCATACAATACAAACAGCAACATTTATTAGAAGTTCACACAAGCCTCAGAAAAAAACAGTTTTACAAGTTGCTACAGTGAGGTTTTCTGAAACCTTAGACAGAGTTATGTAAATAACTGCCAGATCAATCAGATTCTTCACACGACACACAAACCATTAAGCACAAATTGAGGGTTTAGGTTTAATATAGTGTCCAGCTAACACTGACCATTATTTTATTGAATGGTTGAACTGCAGTATGGGACATGAATAAATAAGCTTGTTGGATTATTGTTTCCTGCCTCATGACAAAACCATGCTAACTTCAGTGCCTTTGATTTCCAGGTCTTTCTTCCCTTAAAAACATCTGCAAACTCCTGAATCTGGTGGGGGGAAACAACCAACTTTCCAGAAAATCCCAGCAGAATCCCCCCCCTGTTTAGTAGGTATCATAGATCTCACAGAGGCTGAGAATAGATTACATAGTCCCACTCAAATTGAAGAGCTGAAGTCACGAGTGACTTGCCATTGATTCAGTCAGTGAACTTCCCATTTCAGTTCTCTTTCCAGACAAATATGACAAATTAGTACCCTAAACCTAACACACACACTTCCTTTATTCACGTGTATTCCTAGTCAGCACCATACATCCTCTCATAAAGAGATACTGAGCAAGATGAGAAACAATGGATCCCCAACAGAGAAATAACAACTCATGGGCATAAATAGCACTCTTCGTATATTTTAATCATAAGGAACAACTGGAATAATAATATCAAACTTTTTTGTCAAACGATGAAAGTGTCTAAAGGCATTTCTGTAAGAGCATACTGTTGTGTCATTTTTTCAGAACACGGTTCACATGCCAGAGTAAACAAAAAGTTATTACTTTGCATTGAAGGCCTTTCCTCCTTCCATCACCTCATCCCCTCCCACCTTCCCAGGCTTTCCTCCACACACCTCTTTCCCACCAATCACCTCAACCCCATCCACAGCCACCTCACACGTCTCATTGCTCACCCCACACTTGTCCCGTTTTCCCCTTCCTCATGAGCCCATTACATCCCTGCTTCATTCCTCTCGCACCCACATCGCCCTTCTCTTCCCCACTTCAGCCCCTATCCCGCCACCGCACCTCCTCGTCGCCTCCTCTCCCTGCTGCAGCCTCCCTGCCCCCAGTGGAATCGGTAGCCCCCGACAAGCGCGAGCGCTCCCCGACAAGCGCAGCGCGCGCCAGGCCCGGTCACTTCCCAACCTCGCGCACACAATGAAGCCCGTGCACACAATGAAGCCCGCGCAGCCTCCTCCCCGCCCCGCCTGCGCCACGCACTGGGGCGGCGGCACTCGACCACTTCGCCGAAACAGCCCTTCCCGCCGCCCCTGCCCCACTGACCATCGCTGCGCTTGATCTCCACGTAGATCCCTATCTGAACCTTGCTGAAATTGGCCGCTGCCATGGCTTCATGGAGCAGCCGGGGATATCGGAGGAACTGCCGGTCGGCGCACAGCGGGCAGTGAGGATGTGCACAGTAGCAACGGTGGCGATGGCAGCACCGACCGCGGCGGCTTCGAGAGGGCGGGTAGGCGGAAAGGGGGGGAAGGGTGGAGAGAGAGAAGACGCCGGCCGGATACAATAAGCACTGGTAGCTGCAGCGCCTGTGCAGCACGCCGCAGCATCACGACAGGCCCGGCTCACAGAGGAGGCGGGGGCAGAAGCGCTGCCGCGGTTCATCCTCCGCCCTTCGCAGCACCTGAGCGGAGCTGGCACAAGATGGACACCCCCACTCCCCTGGGGCTGCCTCCCCGCTCGCTTTGGCCTGCCCTGGGAGATACTCGTCCCACGTCCGGGCTGCCTTTGCGAGCCTCTCCTCTTGGCCCTGTCCCTGACTTAAAAACACACACGTGCACCTATTTAGCACCAGATGGTGACTAAGCTGCCTCGAAGTTTTAATGTAATAGCTTTATCTACTAAATATCTACTCATAAGGCTCCTGCGTGTCAAGTAGAGTAGCTTAGAAGCATGCTTTGTACTTGCCAGCATCCCTTCAGTCTATTAGGTATTGATTCAAAGAAATCCTTAAACAATATGTAAAGCACACTTTTATTACTGCCAGGAAGATGCAGGGATTTCAACCCCCCTGTGCATTCTTATTACTATAGAGTAGTTACATAAAGTTTTATCATTTCAAACAGCTTAGGTTTCCCCCACCCCTCTTCTGTCTCCCTTGTGATACTACATGCTAGAAGTCTTTCCCACTTTCCCTGACAATCCTTTTTGTTTGTGTAAGCTAGCTTTATCTTAATTGCCCACAATTTGGGCAGCAGCCTTCTTTCAAGCAGTTAGAATTTTGCAAAGTCACACTTAACATAGGTAAATATTACTAACATAGCTAATTTTTTATTCTATTTTATCTTGTTTTTATTTCACTTCTCCCCTTTTCTTTTAACTAATGCAAATTCTTTTGCATTACCCTTTGTACAGTCCAGAGCACATGTACTTGTTGCACTATGGTCTTAATCCTCCACCACATCCATAGAATGATGATTGTCAGAAGGAAATCTGTCAGCATCAAGACCAAGACAGGGTGGACCAGGAAGTTAAACAGCTGGGCTGCAGTGGGTGATTGTATATTGTGAATCTGAGAAATCCAGTAAAGAAACTGCCCAGAAGCTTTTGGTCTTTTGAGCAGCAAAGGTATTTATTTGACAAAGTCCGGAGCAAGTGTGGTTTGGACCACAAAGCTCTTACTCCAGGGTAGTGGTACAAAACACAGTAATTTATACAGTTTTATTGTTTTACGTACATATTCATATGATTGCAACATCTAATTATGCATATTGATAATAGGTGGAGTATAGACGGAGTGCAGGTAGAGCTTGGGGCAGAGCTTTTCTTGGCCCTCAATTCTAGGGGTACGTCCGCCTTTCTTCATCATTGGGGCTGGGGTCTCTATTGTTTTTCTCAGTGTGACCTCTCTAACTTTCTATTGTTTTTGCCCCAACCACTGAAGCTTGGAGAGAACCTTGGTTTTAGGCCTATTCCACCTATTCAAATGTCTACCTTAGTTTACTTTTGACCCTGATTTATTAACCCTAAGCCCTTTGTATAATGCTTCTAACATTTTTCTCTAGTTTAGGTCCACTGAACTGAACAGAACAGAATTTCCTGTAACAGCATGAGCAGAGCAGATATGGAGGGGAGAGTTTTAGGGGAGAGTCTCCTCAGAGCAGGATACCTCGGTTAACTCTCTTTAGGCCTTGCTCTCTTTCAGTCCCCCCTTTTCTTCAGACTTACGAATTCCTTTGTCAAGTTCGAAAGGAATCCGATAGGTGTGCATCATTGCCCACATTATCTGTGTCCTCTTGATTATCATACTTAATTTGCACCACAGCAAACATTCAAGGGGGATAGTAGGATCATAATTGCCACCATGATTAATACTGGATGGACTAAATAGTGGAACACTTGTGATGCCGTAGGGGAATATCCTGTAAAAATATCCCACCAGTGATGTTCTCCCACTTGTTCTACTTTAGTTAGGATGCTTTTTATACTTGTAGTGTCATGTTCCACTTGCCAAAGCATGCGTTGGGTTGTTCTGTTCACTTCCTGGACCAGCTTTTCTATGTCAGGATGCTTGAGCACTGATTTGAAGAGATCAATATCCATCCCTATCTGCAATTTCGGTACATCATGATACAAAACATCCAACTGGTGGCCGGTCACTAGTTGTGTCCCCCAGGGATCAGTGTTGGGCCCAGTCCTATCTAACATCTTTATCTACGACGGTTGATTTGGAGAGGGGGCACCTTCAGGTCTTGGGGGTTAAACCATTCTCTGGAGGCGTAATGCTCTCCCAACTGCCCTTCGAGCACGTGGCTCTATGAGCCCGTAAGGACACACAGGACCACGGCTGAGGGACGGACGAAAGAGGAAGTTTATTTGGGGATGGGGGTTTATATGGGTTTCAGGGGCATTGGAAAGGGACCAATTACAAAGTCAAGGTACCACAGAAAAACCCAATAAGGTAAAGAGTTAACAACCAATAGAAAGAGGTGAAACAAAGGCCAATGGGAAGACCTCAGGGTATCTTCCCAGGACATTCCTGCATAAGGGTCCTTCACAGGGGGGTGTCGGGAAGGAGAAGCAGTGACTTTGCAAAATACAGAAAAGCCATCTTAAGATCTGTTTAAACAACATTAAAAACTTCTGTTTCTATACCCCTTGAGCTGTTTTCTTCTTTTCCTTCACCAGTCCATCTCTGGCAGGATTTCTTCCACCCTATATAGGGCAAATCCATTCCTACATTTCCTCCTTTTTTGTTTTGTATAACCAGATATGCCTTTACTAATTGAAATGTTCTGGCACAACTGAGCATGCATGGAAAAACACACATAAAGAGAAACCCTACGAAAAGTCCTAGTACTATAACTACAATAATTTTTTTGATAGTGGAAGAAAGGCCTTTGAAAGGTAGCCAGCTGAAAAAACTATCAAAAGTCAAACTATCATGTTGGGGCCTTAGCAATTCTACATGACTATACTGAGTTCTGAAAAGGTCAAGAGGTAACAGTAAGATAAACAAGAAACGGCCTGCTGCTACAAGAATGCAGGAGTCAGCAAAAGCAGAATGAGAAAAACAGTGATAACAGAAACCGTATGCAAATGTGGGCTTCAAAACCACAAATCGGTGGGTTACCTGGGGCGCGTGGACAGTGCATGCTGACCAATCGTGATGGCGTGTTGTGCTCGTGTTCGCGTGAACAGAACTCAGAAGAATATAAATTGTACAGCCTAACAATAATAAACTGGATTCAAACTTGCATCTTGTGGATGTGTGTGGTTCTTTCCCGCTCACTTGTATGCCTGCAGCACTATCAACCTGACTGATGTCATGAACTAAGGATTTAAGCTGATTGATCTGGGAGTGGATAGATTGGGAATGATCAGAGAAGTTGAGGCAGCAAAGGTCTTCAAACTCCTGACATCCATGGCCATTTACTAAAAGGAGAAAGTCTATGGCAGCACGATTTTGTAACAAGGCTTTCTTATTGGTTTGGGTATCTTGTAATAGATCATTAAGGGCAGCACTGGTGGCATTAGATTCTTTTGCTAACCAACATCCCATTCTGGTAAGGAGCACTAAGGCTTCTGTGGAACTGACTACGGGAAGTATGATACCACCTAGAACATTCATGGTGTTGGACCAAAAGTGCATGTTGGAATTGCATTCTGCTATGAATTCACTCAAAAACTGCATTTTTGCTAAGGGATGTTCTTCAACTGGAGGTGGGGGTGCTTCAGCCACAGGGACTTGTGCTATTTGATCTTCTGGATTAATCACTTTGGGTACAAAATTAGGTTTGATTACAACAGACACAACTTTAGGATCTTGAAGACTAATAACCATGGGTAACACAGTAATACCTAATGCAGTGGCAGATTCTGTTCCTGTGATAACACATTTACCTGTACAGTTTGAGACCTGGGAAGAGGCAGAAGCCAATAACACAGTGTGATACTCTGCATGTTCTAAGGTTTGAGGATTTGAAGTTGCTAACTCCAATTTAAAAGCACCTGTTTGGGGTTTTTGTGGGGAACTGTTTGAGAGGGGTAGATTAGATTGCTGAGTAGAGGTTTTTATGTCTACGCGCTGCCCTAAGCGCTGGTTATGAAGTTTCCCAAATTCTGTGTTTTTGGAACAGGCCTGGGTGAGAGTGGGTTTCCCTTTTTGTCAAATAGGGATCTACAGTCTGTAGCCCAATGTGGTCCTCTTTGACATCTGGGGCATATACCTGGACGAGTAATTTTTTGAGGATTGGGGTTTTTTAATTTTGGGCAGTTAGCTTTTAGATGTGTCACAGTTTAAATGGGACAAGGGTCTTTTGCTGAGGATGAATCAGGAGGAAAAGACCCAAACTTCTTTTTCTAAGCAATTATAAATCCGAAATTAAGAGGCTCCGATTGAAGGAAAACAAATTATGGAAAAGGGAAAACAAAAAAAATAACAGCTCTTTATTAAAAGGTATGTGTGTATTAACAGGAACACGAAAAAAACTAAGTAAAACAACCAAGCAATACTCCTATACCCCCCAATAATCCCCTTCAAGAACAAAACCAATAAACCGGCAAAAGGAAAATTTAAAATAGTTCAATTTTTAGCACCCTTTGGTGCAGTTCCAGCCACAGTCAGCAGGGGGCGCCATCGGGTCACTGGAGATGCAAAACTTGTAATGTCCTGTACCATTCACCAGGTGGCGCTGTTGGGTTACTGAAGGTGCAAAATTTGTAGTGTCCTATAGTAGTCACCAGGTGGCACTGTTGGATCACTAGAGGAGTAGAACTTGCAATGTCCAGTGCCCGTCACCAGGCGGTGCTGTGAGATCCTTGGTTGCCGCTGGGGGGGGGGGGAAGAAGGGGAGGGAAAAACAACAGCAATAAAACAGAAAGTTCTCCCAATGGAAGAAAACTCACAAAGTTCAGCTGATTAGGGTCCGTTGTAAGCAGGGCCTGCAACCAGCCACAGTTGAGCCGAGAGCAGCAGCAAGAACTCCCCTCCGACAGGAAAGAGACAAAGAAACGCAGCAGTGTCTCCAGCCTGCAGCAGGCTCCCCTCAGGGCAGAAAGACTGAGCCCCCGCCCCAGCCTCCACCCCCTTCCAGTCACACACCCCAGTAGCCCCCCCCCCAACTCCTCCCCTTTTGTTGCTAGGAGACTAATCTCTCGGCCATTAGTGACCAGGCCTATTCTTTTGTTCACCTGATGGTTCATCCACAGAGCACACATGCAAGGGGGAAGGGAAAGAAAAATTCCTTGCTGAAATCAGAACTATGACAAGATGACCTTGACACTTGCAATAGTGGTATATTACTCTGGAGTGATCTAAGGCTGCTGCCAAAGCCTCAGACACTTTTTCTGCCATTTGCTGACTTGCTTCTGCAATTTGGTTACCCAATTGAATATTGGCTTCAGCTAATTGGTTAGACATGGACACCTGAGCTTGGACCAGAGTATTTGTTAGCTTGTCATTAGGGCCAATATCTTTGGAAGCCTTTACCATATCAATGGGGGTGGGGTCACGAAGATTTCTAAGCACCTGCTGGCATTGTGCATTTGAATTGGAGATAGCTAGTTTCAAGAATAGGGCATCTTGTGCTTCCTTCACTTTTACTTGTTTTTCAATAGCTTGTTTTAATCGCTCAGCAAAGTCTATAAACGATTCTTCTGGATTTTGAATTACATTATGGAAAGGTGGTGTTGTTTCAGAGGCATCAGTTATAGACTGTAATGCCTGTAAGGCCATATTCCTGGTAGCAATTAAGTCTTGTTTTGGAATTTTGACCTGGTCTGTATTTGCAGCATATGTACCCTCACCAAACAGCATTTCTATTGTTCTTTCTATGGGTCTACGTGTTGTTGCACTGGTATCATGTGCATATTTCCGAATTAAAGCTTTCCATTCATCTAAAAACAATGTTACTTGCACCTTATTTAACAAAGATCTCATTATATCTTTTAAATCATTTGGAGTTAGTACAAAAGCTGAGAATAAGGATGAAAGAACTTCCATTGCATATGCTGAATTTAAACCATAGGTTGTAACTGCTTGTTTTGCATCCTTAAGAAAAGGTATGGCTAAGGGGTCCCAGACAGGGGGTGCACCTGGAGTATAAAACACTGGATATGCTTGCACTACATTAAAATCATTAACATTTTGAGCTATGTTACTGATATCACCATAAGTATTTGCATTACTGGTTCCTGTGGAAAAAAGAAAAGGGTTAGAAGGAGAAACAGAATTGTTAAAATTATTTGACATATTTGAAAATGGGTTATTGGGAGAAAAATTGTTAAATGGCATTAGGGAATGTGAATTGTTTGTAATTGGAGTACTGTTTGTTGAATCCGGTTGTGCTGAGACAGTCACAGGTAGCTCTGCGCTGTTAGAAGTGATAGGTATGCTGTCTGTATCTGTGGAAAGTCGCTGGGTTGGATGCCTGGCTGTGGAGGTGTCTGTAAGTTGTTGTTGTCGCCGCATATTGTGACAAGGTGAAGAAGAATGCATCTGATCTGTGTTGCTGTTTGTTGTCGATCCGGGTGTGGGGGAGTTGGAACGGAGAAACGGAGGTTTGTTTGACCCTGACGCCGAGCGAGGACAGGCGGGGGGGCTCGCAGACGTCACTCCGTCCCTCTCAATATCCGTAGGGAACGCGGAAGTCCTTGTCGCTGGTCCTGTGCCGCTGGAAACCGGAAATGCCATGCTACCTTTGTTCGGCCACGAGGCAATGGCAACCGAGGCTTTAGATTGCGAAACTGCCTGTAAAAGCTGCGGTTGGTGGTCTCCTGCCGGGAGCTGCCGAGCGGGTGGGGGAGGGGTCACTGTACGTGTTATAGGTTACCAGCAATGCCTTAAAGGAATTGAAGGAGCCAATTTACAATAGCAAGCAAATTTATTAGTAAGCGGTAGATAAACAATCGGCGCGCCGGGAGGGGGGGCGCTGTTTAGAACAAAAGAGAGTTCTCTCACAGCTCACCACTGCCCCCCTCAAGCTCTCAAACTTCCCCTTTTGAACCCTCCGGTTCACCGTCCAGACATGCTCAGTACATAGGTTCTTATCCATACATAGTCCGGGGCATGTGCTTTTTGCACATGCTCAGTTGCAAAGTTTTCCCCATGCATGTTCCTGGGCTGTGTTACCGGCATCCGTGGTCTGGGGGTTTCTTTGTGGGCCGGGGTCTCTGTGATGAAGATTTTTAGTCTTCCTCGATGTCCGCAAGATGAACCCGGCTTGGAGCATGCGCCTTTAGTAGGTATTTTTCCTCCCCTTCCAGTCTTATCGTCTATATAAATCACTTTGACTTCTTGTTTAGAGGAAGCTCCTCAGTATCCCCAGCTGGTGCAATTTGATTACAGTGCCAGACTTCCCTCCCCCCTTTCTTATCAGCCTCGAGAACAAATGCCAGCTTGTTAGAGGCAGTTAACAGATATGTGGGAAATACACACGGAAATCACATATCAATGTCCTGAAGTTTTACTAAGCCTAACAAAAAAGAATCCCCTTTAAAATATAGTTTATTACATAAATCACTTTGACTTCTTGTTTAGAGGAAGCTTCTCAGTGTCCCCAGCTGGTGCAGTTTGATTACAGTGCCACTTTCCTCCCTCCTTCCTTATCAGCCTCGAGAACAAACGGCAGCTTGTTAGAGGCAGTTAACAGATATGTGGGAACTACACACGGAAATCACATATCAATGTCCTGAAGTTTTACTAAGCTTAACAAAAAAGAATCCCCTTTAAAATATAGTTTATTACAGTACGCACGCCTGGTGGATTGTTTTCAACACCTCCCTCCCCCCCGAGTGAATGTGGCAGTAACGCTGCGTCCGGGACGGTGAAAAAAGGTTTAGTTTCTCTGGAGGTACGTCTAAAGCTGTGCTGGTGTTCGGCTGAGGACAGTCCTCGCTCAGAAACTGCAGGACATGTTCGCCTGCCATCGGAGGGAGAGGAGGGGGGGAAGGGTTTTTGCCGAAAGTTGCTGAAACAGAGACAGGGAGCCTTTCCCTCCCCCATTCTATTAGCAGTCGTGACTCCAGAGTCCAGAATGGGTCAGGGGGTGTCTCGGGACTGGCAGGGAGGGGGGTGGCCACGCCGGTTTCGATCCGTAGAGGGGGCTGGGGGGGGCAGCACCAAAACTGCCACCCGTATCAGGGACGAAGGGCGCGGCACCACCATACACAGACCACGGTGGTAGTTGCTGAGAGACCTCCGCTCGCGGCTGGCAGGCAGTCTTCCCTCCTCCACCCTGCCCAGGGTCACAAAACGGCTTCAGTCGCCCCCCCCTTCCCAAACCCAGGGAGGAAACCGCTCCGCTCTGCCGTGAGAGGGGGGCTGCCAGACTGTCTCGGACAGTAGTAACTTTTTCCTTGCCGGCACCAGTGCAAGGAATATCCAATGCAGAGATGGAGTTCCATTGCTGTTCAAATTTTGAAAGCGTGGAACTTTTCTCTTGCATTTCAAGTATAGCCAAAACGTGAGTCCAGGCTATGTTGGCATGAATTGCTGCTTTATCATTGGTGTTGGCAGCGAACCAGATCTGTCTTCCTAATAAATCCCAATTTTTACTCGTAAGACAAAAGGGTAGTTTAAAATCATTTTTAACCATAAACTTGGAAAGATATTTTAAAGCTGTTTTGTTAGCCGATTTGCCATTGGAACTTAATATGTCTTTCAAATTCTTATAATTCTCTTTTTCAGTTTTAGAGAGGGGAGTACCCATTTTTCCTTCCTTTTTTTTTTTTTTTTTTTTTTTTAAGGGAATTTGCCAACATTGCTCCTACCTGTGATTCCTCAGGTGGGTTGAGAAGTGTTCAAACAGGCTACTGTCCCGAAGGCTGTCGTGCTGATGCAGCAAACTCTGTTAACACTTCGAACAGCTTAACACCGGGCCGTCGTCGACGCAGAAATCTCCCGTTTCTGTGCTTAATAACTGCTCAAATCTTCACAGAAGACTTCAGTCAGTCGTAGCCTCACCACGGGTACCATTTATGATGGTTGATTTGGAGAGGGGGCACCTTCAGGTCTTGGGGGTTAAACCATTCTCTGGAGGCGTAATGCTCTCCCAACTGCCCCTCGAGCACGTGGCTCTATGAGCCCGTAAGGACACACAGGACCACGGCTGAGGGACGGACGAAAGAGGAAGTTTATTTGGGGATGGGGGTTTATATGGGTTTCAGGGGGATTGGAAAGGGACCAATTACAAAGTCAAGGTACCACAGAAAAACCCAATCAGGTAAAGAGTTAACAACCAATAGAAAGAGGTGAAACAAAGGCCAATGGGAAGACCTCAGGGTATCTTCCCAGGACATTCCTGCATAAGGGTCCTTCACAGGGGGGTGTCGGGAAGGAGAAGCAGTGACTTTGCAAAATACAGAAAAGCTATCTTAAGATCTGTTTAAACAACATTAAAAACTTCTGTTTCTATAACCCTTGAGCTGTTTTCTTCTTTTCCTTCACCAGTCCATCTCTGGTAGGATTTCTTCCACCCTATATAGGGCATATCCATTGCTACATTTATCGATGATTTAGATGAGGGGATTGAGTCCATCATTAGCAAATTTGCAGACAACACCAAGTTGGGAGGGAGTGTTGACCTGCTGGAAGGCAGGAGGTCTCTACAGAGGGACCCGGATAGGCTGGAGAGTTGGGCTGATTCCAACGGGATGAAGTTCAACAGGACTAAGTGCCAGGTCCTGCACTTTGGCCACAACAACCCCCTGCAGTGCTACAGGCTGGGCACAAGGTGGCTGCAGATCAACCAGGTGGAAAGGGATCTGGGGGTGCTGATTGACAGGAAAATGAACATGAACCAGCAGTGTGCCCAGGTGACCAAGAAGGCCAATGGCATCCTGACCTGCATCAAGAACAGTGTGGCCATCAGGAGCAGGGAAGTGATCCTTCCCCTGTACTCTGCGTTGGTGAGGCCACCCCTTGAGTATTGTGTTCAGTTCTGGGCCCCTCAGTTCAAGAAAGACATTGAGGTGCTGGAGCGGGGTCCAGAGAAGAGCAACCAGGCTGGTGAAGGGACTCGAGCACAAGTCCTATGAGGAGAGTCTGAGGGAGCTGGGGTTGTTTAGTCTGGAGAAGAGGAGGCTCAGGGGTGACCTCATCACTCTCTACAACTACCTGAGAGGAGGTTGTAGCTAGGTGGGGGTCGGTCTCTTCTCCCAGGCAACCAGCAGTAGGACAAGAGGGCACAGGCTTAAGCTCTGTCAGGGGAGGTTTAGGTTGGATATTAGAAAGAAGTTCTTTACAGAGATAGTGATCAGGCATTGGAATGACCTGCCCAGAGAGGTGGTGGATTCACTGTCCCTGGAGGTTTTTAAGATGAGGCTGGATGTGGCACTGAGTGCCATGATCTAGTAATCACAGTGGGGTTGGATCAAGGGTTGGACTTGATGATCTCGGAGGTCTCTTCCAACTCAGGTAATTCTATGATTCTATGATTCTATAATCAGCCTCAATCAGTTGCTTATTGGTTACAGGGACAGTATAATCAAAATCACAACCTATGATTCGGATGAAGTTACATACACAAAAATTAGTACCATTCATTACTTCATGGCAATTATCAACAGTAAGGTTAACACAGAGGGTCCTAACACAGGAACATCTATTTCCTACATAGTAGACTTGTGATTGGGTCTGATGGTGGGGAAGCATCTCAAAAATACATACACTATCTTCAGTATCTAAGCACAAATCTTCATTTTCTACAACTGCATTTTCACAGATATATCCTAACTGTCCTTTGGGAATACATGCTTCTGTACTAACTGATTGCCATTTATTCCTTACGCGGTCATAGCTTGCCCAAACATTATGACCTATGGGCCTAATCATGTGTCATGGTTCAGCTTTTAGCAAGGAATTTTTTCTTTCCCTTCCCCCCTGGCCCTATGTATAGGCCATCAGGTAGCTATCAGGTGAACAAAAGAATTGGCTCTTCCACTAATTGCCCAGAGATTAGTCTCCTAGGAAACGGGCAGATGAAGGAGCTAATGTTTACTTTTTTCTCTCGTCTCCTGGGCAACCGGGAGAGGAGGAGTTTTTGGGGGGCTGGGGCTGGAACTCAGGTCGGGAGGAGAGGCTGGTGTACCATGGGCTGGGGCTGGGGATGGCAGCACACATCGTTGGAGAAGAAGCTTGCTGCTGTCTCTCTCTGCCCTGAGCCGTTGATAGCTGCAGTTTTTTTGCCTAAAGCGAATTCTGACCTACTGAAGATCGGGAGTTTTCTTCCATTTGGAGAACTTTCTGTTTTGTTGCTGTTTTTCTCCTCCCCGCTTTCCTAGTGTGGGAAGGGAAGGGGAACTGAGTTTTTTTTCTTTTTTTTTTTTTTTCTCCAACATACACTGGAGGGTGTTGTCTTTCTCCCTCCCCCCACGTGGCAGCAACCAGGGATCTCACAGCACCACCTGGTGACTGATATAGGACACTACAAGTTCTGCATCTTCAGTGATCCGACGACTCCCCCTGTTGACTGTGGTTGGAATTGCACCAAAGGGCGCAAAATTGAACTGTTTACTTTTCCTTTTACCGGTTAATCGGTTTGTTTTTGAAGGGGGTTATTTGTGGGTATAGGAGTATTGCTTGGTTGTTTTACTTGGTTTTTTTTTTTGTTTCTGTTAATACACACATACCTTTTAATAAAGGGCTGTTATTTTCCCTTTTCCATAATTTGTTTTCCTTCAATTGGAGCCTCTTAATTTTGGATTTATAATTGCTTAGAGGGAGGAGTTTGGGTCTTTTCTCCTAACTCATCCTCAGCAAAAGACCCTTGTCTCATTTAAACTGGGACACGATGACATTCTGGTGTATGGCTCCTAGGGTTAAGATAGGAAAGATAATTTTCTCTTTGGCTGCACTGACAGTCAGTACATAAGCTTCAATCTGCTCACGTTGTGAATTATAAGTGAAATTTACCAGCTGCCACCATTCCTGGTGCTCTTTTTCGAATTGAGTAGTAGAACGGTTTTTGGCTATTAGTTCTCTTATTTCCTGGGGTAGTATTCTGGATGTTTTTTCCCTTAATATTCCTGCAGCCATGGATTGTACCCACTGTTGAGTTTGGACACATTGGATAGTAAGAGCAATATTTTTATTAATGCCACCAGTGTAGTCAGCAATTTTAAAGAAATCTTCAGCAGTGTGATTAGCTACTAAATTAAACAGTTTAACTGCTAGTGACTGTGTTTCTGCTAATGTGAGCATGGAGGATTTCAAGGGAACCTTGAGTTTTGCTAGGGCAGAAGTGACAGCACTCAGTTTATTCACCAGAACTTTTTGGTCTATGGTATTCAGTACACCTAATCCCATGCCAGACCATCCAGTTACATCTCTTTGCACTCTTTTATGATGGGATCTGGCTGCCAACCATGCATACCAACCTTTAAGGTTTTGTTGTATGTAAGACCGACATTCTTTTTGCAGGTGTGTTATGTTCGCCTGGATGTTAATTTGGACCCTTTTCAGTGAGTATGTGGGATCTAGTAGTAATTTTTACTCATTTGATTGTCTGATTACATAGAGTCCAGCCAAGGTTAGGTTGTGGATGCCCTCACAACTCAAAGAACAAGTTGCGAGTCTTGCGGTAGGTAATGGTGTGGTAGGAGCTGTGGTAGTTGGAATGTTTGATGTAGGATTTATTATGAATAACCTTGTTTTATTTCCCTCACTTAATGACCACTGGCACATTACAGAAACTGATGTCTTTAAAGTAAAGGTGTGCGTTAGTCAGATTCACAAACACGTTCACTGATTATATTTCCATATTTATCTAGGAAGGTGGCAAAAATTATTAAAGAGTCTCACACGGTAATCCTAGTTCTGGGTGACCATCGGATTTGTGAGGGTGGCTTGTATGTTCTACATCCAATTTGGGTTTGTTCTCCAATTTTTCCTATTAGAATACTTGCAGTTCTTAATTCATCAGAGTCTTGCCAACCTGTCAGAGTTCTTGTTCCTTGAATGGCTATAACAGATGTATTGTATTTATTTATGTGAGCTCGTATGGCAACCCCTTCCTCTAAAAATTCCTCCAATTGTTTAGGGAAAATCCGTAGACCAGAAGTTCCATTATAAACCTGAGACCATAATGAATTTTGGGCAAAAGCTTGACCTATCACCAATGTACTTATCAGTCCAAGAATCAGTGTTGGGTAGGCTTGAGAACAGATGGTTCCTGTTCTGGGCTCCATTCTTTCTCAGGGGTTCTCTTGACTCAGGAGTAGTGGATCCACGTGGGCTTCTCTTTCACTCAGATTGCCGTGAAAGTGGTCATCAACACCTGGAAAGGTCCATCCCACTTCTCCCACAGTGGTTCTCCTGAAAAATTCTTAATATATACCTAATCACCAGGACTGAATGGATGCAATTTGCCATCAGGTTGCTTAGGCTGGTGTTCTGACACCACAGCAGCATTAACCATAACATAATCATATACATACTGATTGCCTATCTGATCTAAAGCTTCACTATTTACAGTCTGCATCATATAGGGTCTACCAAACAGAATTTCAAAGGGGTTCAATTTTTCTTTTGATCTTGGCTTGACCCTTAATCTGATCAAGGCAATAGGCAAAACTTGATACCAGTAAAAGTTAGTTTCTTGACAGATCTTAGCAATTTGCTGTTTTATGAGGTGATTCATCTTTTCTACTTGCCTGGGGTCTGTAGGGTGTATGCAATTACCAATCGATTTTTAATGCTTTGCTTATTGCTTGTACATTTGTTGCACAAAAATGTGGACCTCTATCTGAGGAGATGCTCCTAGGCACCCCCAAATCGTGGTATGATTTCATTCAACAGAGCTTTGATTACTTCCCTTGATTTAGTGGTTTTACATGGGAAACCCTCAGACCATCCAGAAAATGTGTCAGTCAAAACTAATAAATAATGATATCCTCCTTTTCTTGGGAATTCAGAAAAATCAATTTACCAAATTTCACCTGGAAAATGTCCTTTATTTATGGTTCCTTTGTGGACCCTGGTTCCAGTGTTTGGGTTATTTTTCAAGCAAAGACCACACTGGGATGTGACCTACTTTATTGTGGTATATAATCTGGGTCCTGCTGCCCTGATCTTTGGGTGTTGATAGAGTGGATCCAAACCCCAATGTGTTTTATCATGCTCTGCTTTTACAAATTGCCACATCAATTTTTCAGGTGGTATGAATTGACCTGTTTTTAGCTGACCCCACCCATTGTCTAATATCTTACCTCCATTTTTACGTATCCACTTGTGATCTGTTTCTTGATATTCTACCTTTTGATCTGTATCTATTCCTTCTGGCACTAAAGCTGCTACTGATAGTTCTTGATTTCTTGCAACTGCTGATTTAGCTTCTGCATCAGCTTTTCTATTTCCTATTTCTGGGACAGTGTTACCTTTCAGGTGCCCACGACAGTGCATTATAACCACCTGTGGTGGGAGTTGGACGGCTTCTAGCAATTGTAGGATCTCTTTTGCATGTTTCACAACTTTTCCTTGGGCAGTCAATAGCCCTCATTCCTTCCAGATTGCTCCATGGGCATGAACGATAGCAAAGGCATATTTAGAGTCAGTCCAGATATTTATCCACTTTCCTTTTGCCAGTTCGAGAACTCGTGTGAGATCTATCAGTTCTACTTTCTGGGCTGAAGTTCCTGCAGGCAAAGGATTCGATTCAATTACCTGTTCGGTGGTGGTTACCGCATAACCAGCCATCTTTACACCTTGCTCCACAAAGCTACTGCCATCCAAGAACCAATTGTTCGCATCCTCAAATGGTTCTTTAAGATTTGAGCGGCTGGAGTACACTACCTCGATGGTCTCCAAGAAGTCATGCATGACAGGATTAGCTGAAGTTTTTCCTTCTAGGAATGAAACTGGATTGACAATGTTAGTCACCTGAATGGTTGCATCATCATATTCGGCCAGGATTGCCTGGTATTTCAGGAACCGGGAAGGTGACAACCAATGGTTACCTTTTTGTTCCAGTACTACTGATACAGTGTGGGACACCAACACAGTCATTTTCTGTCCCACTGTGAGTTTCGTGACTTCTTCTATATTCATGACTACTGCAGCCACTGCTCTCAGGCAGGTAGGCCATCCTTTGCTTACTTCATCCAATTTTTTGGAGAAGTAGGTCACGGCCCTCCTGTATGGCCCTAGTTGTTGGGCCAAGACCCCTAAGGCAATCCCTTGAAGTTCATGAGAGAACAACCAAAAGGGTTTAGTCACATCAGGCAAACCCAATGCCAGAGCCCTCATGAGTTCTTGCTTCAGTCTTTTGAAGGTCTCATCTGTCTCGGGGGTCCAAACTATGTTATTTTTTGTTATTTTCAGCAGGTCATATAAAGGTTTTACAAGTAGTCCATATTGATATATCCATAAATGACACCAACCTGTCATTCCTAGAAAGGCTTGAAGGTCTCTCACCGTTTCTGGTCTGGGTGTCTGGCAGATGGCTTTCTTCCTTGCTGTCCCCAGGGACCGCTGTCCTCCCGACACCTCAGGTACATGACTTTCTGCTGGATCAGTTGGGCTTTCTGTTGAGAGACTCGATAACCACTTAGACCTAAGAAATTTAGGAGGGATATTGTCCACTGTATACAACTGTCTTTTGTTTCGGTTATGTCATGGTTTTGCTGGTTCTTAGAAACTAAGCAGGAATTTTTCCCTTCCCCTTGCCCACTGCATGCAGGGCTGTTAAGTGGGCAGTTAAGGAGCACAAAAGAAACTGCCTTCTAGTTAATGGCTCAGAATCTTGTCTCCTGGGAAATGGGGGTGAGGAGTTTCTTTCTTACTTTTTTTTTCTCTCATCTCCTGGGAAAAAGGGGGGGAGTTCTGGCTGGGTGCTAAAGCTAGAACAAGATAGGAGGAGAGCTCGGAGTGTTTTTTTTTTCTCAGCCTGGTTGCCAGCTGTGGATTCTGCTTGGATTTTCATCAGAGAGGAACTGTTTTGGGAAGTTTTTTCCCCTTCCCTGTTCCCATTTGTTTCTTTGTTAGCAGTGGTCCTTGTGCACATCAAAGGGAGAAGGAAAACTATACCACACGATTCGACCAGATGAACAGAGTGAGGGGTTTTTTTCCATTGGGGAGGGCTTTTTTTTTGTTGTTATTGTTTCTCTCCCTCCTCTCCTTCCTCCTTCCTAGTATGTGTGTTGGGGGGAGGGAAACCCATTTTTGGTTTTCTCCAACACACCCCGGAGGGTGTCAATCCACGTGGCAACGACCAGTGATTCCACAACTCCCCCTGATGAGTAGCATAAAGAACTGCAGACTCTGCATTTCCAGTGATCCAACAGCACCCCTGGTGACTGGCACAGGACACTACAAGCTCTGCATCTCTGGTGATCCAATGGTGCCCCCTGTTGACTGTCGTTAGAATTGCACCAAAGGGCACAAACGGAACTGTTTACTTTTTTCTTTGTTTATTGGTTTGTTTTGAAGGGGATTATTTGTGGGTATAGGAGTATTGTTTGGTTGTTTTACTTGTTTTCTTTCATTGTTTCTGCCAATACACATATATCTTTAAATAAAGGGCTGTTATTTTTCCTTTTTCCACAGTTTTTTTCCCCTCAATTGGAACCTCTTAATTTCAGATTTACAATTGCTTAGAGGCAGGATTTTGGGTCTTCCTCATAACTCATCCTCAGCAAACCTTACTGCACACTGAGTGCCCTGGGTGTCCCACCACCTTACTGTGAGACTTTAAACATAACGACTTTCTTACATGAGGAAACAGACTGTCATTCCCTTCCAGGAGCCTTGCACTGTAATAACTGGTTTGACTCCTGACATTGAACACAGAAGAAGATTCCTCCCAGAAAAAACATGCCAAGACAGAAAGCTTTTGGTTCCTGTGCAGTGCTCTGAGTGGCCCACCACCTGCATCTGAGACCCAATGATTCAGATACCTTGTCCTGTTTGCTCTACCTGTTTTGCTAGTGTCATAGTTCTGATTTTAGAAGGAATTTTTCTTTCCCTTCCCCCTGCCATGTGTGTGTGTGCTCTGTATATGGACCATCAGGTGAACAAAGGAATTGATCCGACTCACTAATGGCCAAGACTAGTCTCCTTGACAACGAAGGGGGAGGAGTTGCGGGGGGCTGGTATGTGGTTGGAAGGAGATGGGGAGGTGTGGCTGGTGTGTGTGCCGGAGGGGGGAGGACCTGCTGCAAGCTGCAGAGCTACCTGGTTTCTTCTTTCTTCCTCTCAGAGGGGAGTTTGCTGCTTCTGTCTTCTCAGCTGTTGCTGGCTGCAGGCCCTGCTTAAAACTAATCCTAATCTACTGAAGTTCGTGAGTTTTCTTCCATTGAGAGAACTTTCTGTTTTATTGCTTTTTTTTTTTTTTTTCCTTCCCCCTTCCCCCCCCATTCCCTGTCTCCTTTCCCAGTGTGGGAAGGGAAGGGGAACCGAGTTTTTTTTTGGTTTTTGGTTTGTTTTTTTCTTTCCCTCTGACATACCTGGAGAGTACTTTTTTTTCCCCCATCCCACGGGGCGGTGACTAGGGATCCCACAGCCCCGCCTGGTGACGGGCACTGGACATTACAAGTTCTGCTCTTCCAGTGATCCAACAGCGCCACCTGGTGACTACAATAGGATACTACATGTTCTGCATCTCCAGTGACCCAACAGCGCCACCTCGTGAATAGTACAGGACATTACAAATTTTGCATCTCCAGTGATCCGACTGCGCCCCCTGCTGACAGTGGTTGGAACTGCATCAAAGGGTACAAAAAATTGAACTGTTTAATTTTCCTTTTGCTGGTTTATCGGTTTTGTTCTTGAAGGGGATTATTGGTGGGTATAGGAGTAATAATAATGGCCAGTCTTCACGAGTGAAGATCCGGGGAAGGTCTTTACACCTTCAGCCTGCGCATTGGATTTTTTAGGTGAGACACAGTGTGCGCGGAACTGAGCCCACCCTTTAATCCTAAGGTTCATCTGCCGGGACCAAGCGAGCTTGGACGGTGGCAGCGAGGTCCTTAGGACGTAGGTGGGTTGCCTTTAAGGGCTAACGAGCCCCACCTGCCCGGGAGTGGCCCTGACCGGGAATCGAACCCGGGTCTCGGCGGTGATAGCGCTGCGCCTTTACCACTAGACCGCCAGGGGCTCCGGGTATAGGAGTATTACTTAGTTATTTTACTTGTTTTGTTTTTTTTTGTGTTCCCATTAATACACACATACCTTTTAATCAAGGACTGTTATTTTCCCTTTTCCATAATTTGTTTTCCTTCAATTGAAACCTCTTAATTTTGGATTTATAATTGCTTAGAAAGAGAAGTTTGGGTCTTTTTCTCCTAATCCATCCTCAGTAAAAGACCCTTGTCTCATTTAAACTGGGACAACTAGAAGAACATTTTAGAAGCACTGGTTAATATCATGTTCTGTTTTGCTCACCAAACCTAAGTCCTTGGTTTAGAAAGAATAGGAGTAGTATACACAAGGTAACAAATTAGGTAAACTAGACATTTGAATAAGATATAGAAGGCTCAGAGCCAGGATTTCGCAAGCTTGAAGAATTCAGGTCACCTAATTTGAAGAGGTCAAATTGAGGAAGACATCCGTGATGACCACCAGAGGGATGAAGGCTTGAGGAGAAGACCCCCTGTCATGGTTTGATCTGGCCACTGCCTCTCCGGGCAGTCTTTGCCCTCATTCTCCACCAAAAATGTTATGGGTTTGCTCTGGACTAATTTTTTTCTCACCCCCCACACAATTGCTATAAGTTGAGAGAAGGTTTATGCAGACAAAAGAGACCTGATTGGGGAGAATAATATTGAGATTGATTACTAGCAAGATAAAAACTAAAAAACTATATTTACAACAATTCTAATTAGGTAAAAGTATTAGGTATTTTTAAAAATACTTCTCCCCTCTTTGTATCAGTTCAGGAGGAGAAGCTGTCTCTTTCTCCATTTCTGGAGCTCCAGGTCTTTCAAATAACTTTGCAGCACTCAGAAGTTCTTCTTCTGTTATCTCTAGGACTACAATTTCAATTCGTCGCAACTGGAACTCTTTCCCTTTCTCTTCTGTGTCGACCTCAGGGCTGAGCCTACCCCCCTCCTGGGCTAAGACCTGAGGCTGGGGGGTTACCCAGACCCTGTAGGGTCTTCCATGGACTGCAAGGGGACATTTGCTTACCATGGATCTTCATCACAGAGTCACAGGGGATTATGATTTTTGAGTTCACCCCTGTTTCCTGTGGGATCCCTTGATAGACCTCTCTGACATGGGCCCATTTTTCGGACAACAGGTCTTCCATTCTTTGCTACCCCTCAGGGTCACAAATTCAACTGCACTTGCATGGATACCTCACTCGGATCCCAACATCTTCCTGAGCTGTTCTGTTCCAGTGTAAGTCTTTCTTCATGGCCTACAAGTCTCCAGCAGGACTCTGTTTCATTTCAGACCTTTCACGAAGTCTCAACTTTGTCATGCATCCACTTACTTTAGTGTAAGCTTCTCTATGAGCTGCATGGGGGTCTCTTCTCCCCAGTAATCTTCCATAGCTGGCAGGGATTTTTAGTTTTCAGTCTTTTCCCTGCTGAAGGTAGAGAGAGAGAGGGGGGGGAGAAGCAGCCCCCCCCTTCGAACTTCTCTCTCCTACTGCTAACTTTGACCTTGAAGGCCCATTAGCTCTTCCTGGAATTTCTTCAGCAACAGTCTTGTCCAGGCAGTCAGTCCTTCTCTAAAGTTTTTTTCTCTGCTCTCTTACATGAAAGAAGGGGGGCTTCAGTGCCACACTTGCCCCCGGCCCAGGGCTGGGGGAGGAGGGGGCCCTGGCCCACTTGGGACCTGCCTTCTCTCTTACATAGCTACTAATTTTTTTCTGCGCAACAACCTTCTCTTCTGTTTTCTTAAATATGTAATTTGCAGCGGCATTACTGAAACTTTTGATTGGCTTTTTCTCTGGAAATACACCTGGAGAAAACCATTTTCAGCTCCTCCTAGAGGGGTTGGGGCAAAACCACTACACCCCCACAGTAGAAGACTGTGCATGTGTGGAAACAATGCCCAGAGACTAGCCTACTTATTAATATGTGTGTTAGATGATGTAACCATGTATCTAAAATGTATAAAATGTCTTGCTTTTGCACTTTCAAGTTCATCAAGTTTGTCCAGTGCGAGCTGGCTTGCTCCCAACATTGAATAAACAAATTCCTTGTTGCCTGTAGATGAAAAGTCTCTGAGCAGTTAATCGTTCTGAGGTTTTTCGGCATCACCAGGACAGAAAGTTCTTCCTGCTCATAGAGTACCCAGGGTGACCCACCACCTGTAACATACACACAAGGGCTACAGACTTTCTTTCCTGAAAGAAATAGGCTGTTGTTTACTTGCAGGAGCCCTACACCAAGATGGGTGGTGCAAGTCCCAAAATTGAATACAGATGAAGATTCCTCCAAGACAAAAGGTACCAGGACAGAAAGATCTTGCTGCACATTGAGTACTTTGGTTTTCCCAACCACTGCACCTGAGATCCCGAGAGTAAGGCTTTTCATTCCTGGGGGAAAGTACTATAGTCCGCTTGTAGGAGACCTGTGTTAAAATTGCCAGTCTGAGTCCCAAAAATGAATACAGATGAAAATTCCTCCCAGAAAAAAGGTGCCAGGACTCTCATAGTTCCGATTTTAGCAAGGAATTTTTCTTTCCCTTCCCCCTGCCATGTGTGTGCTCTGTATATGGGCCATCAGGTGAACAAAAGAATCGACCTGGTCCACTAATGGCCAAGAGATTAGTCTCCTTGACAACGAAGGGGGGGCTGGCTGGTGTGTAGCGGGAAGGAGGTGGGGAGGAGAGGCTAGGTGTGCCGGTGGACTGAGGACCTGCTGCAAACTGCAGAGCTACCGGGTTTTCTTCTTTCTTCCTGTCGGAGGGGAGTGTACTGCTTCTCTGTTCTCAGCTGTTGCTGGCTGCAGGCCCTGCTTAAAGCTAATCCTAACCAACTGAAGTTTGTGAGTTTTCTTCCATTGGGAGAACTTTCTGTTTTATTGTTGAGTTTTTTCCTTCCCCCTCCCCCCCCCCTTTTTTTTTCAGTGTGGGAAGGGAAGGGGAATCGAGTTTTTGTTTTGTTTTGGTTTTTTCTCCGATATACCCTGGGGGGTGTTGTTTTTTTTCCCCTTCCCCCAGACCCACCTGGAAGCAACCAAAAATCTCACAGCGCCACCTGGTGACGGGCACTGGACATTACAAGTCCTGCTCCTCCAGTGACCCAACAGCACCACCTGGTGAATAGTACAGGACATTACAAATTTTGCATCTCCAGTGACTCAACAGCACCACCTGGTGAATGGTACAGGACATTACAAATTTTGCATCTCCAGTGACCCGACGGCGCCCCCTGCTGACTGTGGTTGGAACTGCATTAAAGGGTGCAAAAAATTGAACTGTTTAATTTTCCCTTTTGTTGGTTTATTGGTTTTGTTCTTGAAGGAGATTATTGGTGGGTATAGGAGTATTACTTAGTTATTTTACTTGGTTTTTTTTCGTGTTCCTGTTAATACACACATACCTTTTAATATAGGGCTGTTATTTTCCCTTTTCCATAATTTGTTTTCCTTCAATTGGAGCCTCTTAATTTTGGATTTATAATTGCTTCGAAAGAGAAGTTTGGGTCTTTTCCTCCTAATCCATCCTCAGCAAAAGACCCTTGTCTCATTTAAAGTGGGACATCTTTTGGCACCCAACGTGGGACACGAGAGAGGAAAAGTGGAAAAGGAATAACTGCCCTTGTGTGACTTTATACGTGTTTGTGAACCTGTAGGCACCATGAAGTCTAAGATCGCTGCTTTTCTGTGATACATAATTATGCCGAAATCTATTTCTCACCTGTCGATGTTTTTCAACTCAGACACTATGACCCTCATTGCAATAAGTATGTTTGAGATCTTACACTGGTTTTATGACATAGCAAACTCAGCACCTGTTATTTTCCTTTGGGACATGTTCTCAAGGATATATTATTGCTCTAGCCTACACTGTCTCCTTTGGGGTTTTAAGGATAATGGCACCTATCCCTATGGAGAAACACAGGGGGGTATATTTACCCAACCCTTCATACATTTTCCCTTTGGTTCCAATACAATGACCTCTAAGAAATTTAAACTCTCTTTAGATGTAAGAGACGTTTTACTTTTTGGGCTTCTCGTGCAAGCTTGTGCCACAGTGTCATATCTAATATTCGTTCTTAGGGTCAGGATTTACCAGGAACGGGCACAGAAGCCAGCCCCAGGGGTGGAAAACCTAGAATGGCATGGGCCATGGGAGGACGTGGGTAAATTTCTAGAAAGTGGTTCAGTTCCTACAACATGGAAGTTCACTCTTGAACAACTCCTAAACCCTGCACAGATAATAACAATTGTGAGGGAGAGAGGTCGTGGTAAACCCATAGAGAGGCAGGTGGTAGATGCATGTGGGGCTTTAGCCATTGCCTACAGGAAGGTACTCGGTATGGTGCAACCCTCACAGGGAAAAGGAAAAGATGAAAGCGAGAGGTCTGATACAAGGGTGACTCCCGATACGACCAGTTCCAAGGAACCAAACAAGTCAATGGAGGTTGCTCCTATCCAAAAGAGGAAATATAAGACCAAATCAACCCTCCCAGTTGATGATGATGGGGAGGCAGGACCCTCACAGGCAACCAACCTGGAGCCAGAAATCATCACTGAGTCCTTATCGTATGACAACCTCTGGAAATTACGGGCAGACGTCATTCGTCACCCGAATGAGCCCATACTGACCTGGATGATTCGAGTCTGGGACTCCATGGGTGATGCCATAAACCTCGATGGCCGTGAAGCAAGGTTCTTGAGGTCTATTGCCCAGGATGTGGGCATTGAAGAGGCATTTGTGAGAGAATCAAAGCCCCTGTCTCTCTGGGCACGACTTCTGGACGCTGTGAGAGAGAGGTTTGTTTAAAGAGAGGCCTTGCAGACAGACCATTTTGTGAAGAGCTGGAATACCATGGAGGAGGGGATCCGACGCCTGAGGAAAATGGCACTGTTGGAGATTCTGTTTGGAAGGGATATGCAAGCTAATCACGATCCTTACAAGGTTAGATGTATACCATACATGTGGTGGACCCTCATACGTATGGGGCCATCTGCACACGTCAGTTACCTGACATCATTGGAGGCTGGGGAAAAGAGTGAACCAGTGGCGTTTATAGCAAATAAACTTCGGATGTACGACAGTATGGTCCAAGGATCACTACAAAGCTGCGTTTCCTCCGTGGAGACCTTGATCAATAACCTCACTACCATAGCTACAAAATTACAAGATCAACAGGAGAAAATCCTAGAAAAGATTGAGAGAAACAGCTCCCAGGTGGCACCAGTGAGAACCAGGCGGCCCCCAGCTAGAGAGGGTAGACAGACCTCACGAACTGAGCTGTGGTATTTCCTATCTGGCCATGGAGAAGACATGAGACAGTGGGACAGGAAACTTACGCATGTCTTGGCAGCCCGAGTACAAGAGTTGAAGGACAAGGAAAAGGCAAAGTCCGTGAAAGTGAGTGCAGTGCCGGTATCCCGTGGGCAGGGATCTGACCCGCTAAAAGGTACCTCCCACCGGTATCTGCAGACGGAAAACTGTGACGAGTAGGACAGAGACCAGTATTAGAGGGGCCCTGCCTCTAACCAGGTAGAGGCACGGGACAACCGTGTCTATTGGACGGTGTGGATCCGATGGCCTGGCACATCAGACCCACAAGAATACAAGGCTTTGGTTGACACTGGCGCTCATTGCATGTCAATGCCCTCAGGACATGTGGGACCAGAGGCTATTTCCATTTCTGGGGTGACAGGAGGTTCGCAGCAGTTGACCGTGTTGGAAGCTGAAGTGAACTTGACCGGGAAGGAGTGGCAGAAACACCCCATTGTGACTGGTCCAGATGCCCCATGTATCCTGGGCATTGACTACCTTAGGAATGGGTATTTCAAAGACCCTAAGGGACATAGATGGGCTTTTGGAGTAGCTGTTGTGGAGACAGAGGCAGCCAAGCAGTTGAATTCACTATCTGACCTCTTGGAGAACCCTTCTGCTGTGGGACTGTTGAAGGTTGAGGAACAGCAAGTGCCAATTGCCACTACAATAGTGCACTGTCGGCAGTACCGAACGAATCGAGACTCTGTGATCCCCATCCATAAGATGATCCGTGAGCTGGAGAACCAAGGAGTGATCAGCAGGATCCACTCCCCCTTCAACAGCCCCATCTGGCCTGTGCGTAAGTCTGACAGAGAATGGAGATTGACTGTGGACTATCGTGGCCTGAATGAAGGCACCCCGCCACTGAGTGCCACTGTTCCAGACATGTTGGAGCTCCAGTACGAGCTGGAGTCTAAGGCAGTGAGGTGGTACGCCACTACTGACATCGTGAATGCATTCTTCTCCATTCCATTGGCGGTGGAGTGCAGACCGCAGTTTACTTTCACATGGAGGGGTGTGCAGTACACGTGGAACCGACTGCCCCAGGGGTGGAAACACAGTCCCACCATCTGCCACGGATTGATCCAGGCTACACTAGAGAAAGGTGAAGCCCCAGAACACCTGCAGTACATTGATGACATCATTGTATGGGGGGACACAGTAGAAGAGGTCTCTGAGAAAGGAAAGAAAATCATACAGATTCTCCTGGAAGCTGGGTTTGCCATTGATGCCGAAATTTTTGCCCCAAAAGGCACGGAGAAACTGCTTTAGAGACAAAGTTTGTTTCTTTAAAGCAGGAGGTATTTTATTGCAACGCGTTGGGGAGCTCTCCAGGTCGCCCTGGGCAAAGAGTTCCGTCGTGTATAATCAGCATAGCTCTTTTATACAGTTTTCGAATATAGGATTACAACATAATCATGCATATTCATTAAATTGCAACATCTAGTTGTAATATTCATATGAAGGTGGAGTCTGGGCGGAGTCTTCAATTTGGGGAGATTTCACGGTGGGAGTTCCTGTTGCCTTCCTCTGGGCGGGGGTCGTGTGTGAGTCTTCCTCACTGTAAACTTCTGAACTTTCTTTCGATCTTCTCCTTTTAAGGCAGTTTTGGCAAACACAATAAGGTCAGGCTGACTTTTGGCTCATCCTACGATTTGCTGAGTTGCTATCTCTGTGAGGAATGCAGCTATCTCTCTAGGACTGCTCTAGGATTCGCTGAGTTGCTATGTCAAGGACTGCCTAGTTTCCTAATGTTAAGGTTTTGAAATTTCTCTTACAATTTTGTGTTAACCTTTTATGTTTCAAAGTTTTAAGTGAGTGGCTTCATTCCCCCCTTTTCTTATAACTTACGAATTCTTTCGTCAAGTTTTAATCTCTAAGGGACGTTGGTAAGATTGGATCATTGCCTAAAGTGTTTGGGTTTTTGTCATTAAGGATTTCAGTCCGCTCCATAGGTATATGTTTGTGAGTGTTAGTAAAGTATAGCTATGGTTATGATTAGTATTGGGTGCACAAGGTAGTGGAATACTTGAGTTGCTGTTGGGGAATGCCCTGTAAAAATATCCCACTAATGGTAGTGCCGTGTCCATATTCACACAGGACTTTTACTCAGGGGCTTGGTACCCAAACAATTATCTGTAGATGCTGGTGTTTCGCTTGTTTCTTCCTCTTGCTTGTTCTCCGGAGCTTTCTTGACTCGTGAGTAATGAATCCATGTAGGTCGCTCTTTGATCCGGACCGCGGTGAAGGTGGTCAGCAGAATTTGGAAAGGTCCTTCCCACTTTTCTTGTAGGGGTTTTCCTAAGAGATTCTTAACATATACCTAGTCACCGGGGTTGAACAGGTGTAATTTACAATCAGGCTGTTTGGGTTGATGTTCTATCACCACAGCTGTATTTTTATCAAAATGTTTCCCTATAGCAATTACATAATCATAAATGTACTGATTACCTATTTGGTCTACAGCATCTCCATTTACAATCTGCATAGCGTAAGGTCTTCCATACAGAATTTCAAATGGACTCAATTTTTCTTTTGATCTAGGTTTGACTCTCAGTCTGAGTAGAGCAATAGGCAAAAGCTTGATACCACTGCAAAATTGTTTTCCTGGCATATCTTAGCAATTTGTTGTTTAA
>NW_026087952.1:0-23799 GCF_022539395.1 Myiozetetes cayanensis | reverse complement strand
TTATTTCTCAGGTTATCCATGACTGTGAGACATGCGCTGCCGTTAAACAGGCTAAGAGACTGAAACCCCTGTGGTATGGCGGACGTTGGAGTAAATACAGGTATGGGGAGGTTTGACAGGTTGATTATATCACACTACCACAGACCCGTCAAGGTAAACGCTATGTACTCACCATGGTAGAAGCCACCACTGGATGGTTGGAGACGTATCCGGTGCCCCACGTCACTACCAGAAATACCATCCTGGGCCTCAAAAAACAGGTCCTGTGGCGACATGGCACCCCAGAGCAAATTGAGTCAGATAATGGGACACACTTCAAGAATAGTTTAGTTACCACCTGGGCAAAAGAGCATGGCATTGAGTGGGTCTATCACATACCATACCATACAGCAGCTGCGGGGAAGGATGAACGGTGCAATGGACTGTTGAAGACTACCCTGAAAGCATTAGGTGGAGGGACTTTCAAACACTGGGATCAGCACCTAGTAAAGGCTACATGGTTAGTCATCACTAGAGGTTCCGTCAATCGAGCTGGTCCTGCCCGGTCAGAGTCCCTTCACACTGTAGACGGAGACAAGGTCCCAGTGATTCACATGAGGGGTATGTTAGGTAAAACAGTTTGGGTTAACCTTGTCTCTAGCAAAGGTAAATCCATTCGTGGAATTGTTTTTGCCCAAGGACCTGGTTGCACATGGTGAGTGATGCAAGAAGATGGAGAAACCCAGTGCATACCTCAAAGAGATATTATCTTAGGGTGAACAGACCATAACTCTGTATCTGTATTTGTACCTATATATTTGTGAATGTGTACATAGTTTAGAATAATGTATGTATGTATGGAGTTCAAAATGTTTAATTTGATAAATATATGGTGGTATGGGAAAGGAAAAAAAAATTAGGGGTAGATAATGTCATGGATTAGCTAGACAAGGAATTTTTTTTCCCTTCCCCCTGACCCTGTTTGCAGAGCCATCAAGAGTAATCAGGTGAACAAAAGGACTGGTTCCTTCACTAATCGCCCAGAACTTAGTCTCCTAGGAAACGGGGCAGATGAAATGCATTTGTTTACTTTTTGTCTCTCATCTCCTGGGCAACGGGGGAGGACAAGTTTGGTGGGTTGGGTTGTGACTGAAACTCAGGTCGGGAGGGGAGGTTGGTGGTTCCTGTGTGGGTTCGGGACCTGCTTACCAGTTACGGATGCTGCCTGGTTTTTTTTTCTCTTGTGGGAGAGGAGCTGTTTTTCTGGGGGTTTTTTTGTTTATTTTTTTCCTGTTCCCATTTTTTTTTTTCTTTTTTCCCTGGCGGTGGCCCTTGTGCACATTAGCGGGACAGAGAACTGTGCAGAGGAGACTGACCAGCAGGAGTAAGTAAGAGTTGTCTGGTCCCTTTCCCCCTCTCCCTCTCCCCTTTCCCGGTGTGTTGGAAGGGAAGGGGGACCCAGTTTTTTTTTTGTTTTTTTCTCCTACACACCTCGGAGGACGTTCTTCTTCCCCCCCAGCCCCCCAGGTGGCGGTAACCAGAGATCCCACAGTGCCACCTGGTGACTGCTGCAGGACACTACAAGCTCTGCATCTCCAGTGGTCCAACAGCATCCCCTATTAGGTGTGGTTGGAATTGCACCAAAGGGTGCAAAATTGAACTGCTCACTTTTCCCTTTGCCTGTTTATCAGTTTGTTTTTGAAGGGGATTATTTGTGGGTATAGGAGTATTGTTTGGTTGTTTTACTTTTTTTTTTTTTCATGTTTCTGTTAATGCACACATACCTTTTAATAAAGGGTTGTTATTTTTCCCTTTTCCATAATTTGTTTTCACTCAGTCGGAGTCTCTTAATTTTGGATTTATAATTGGTTAGAGGGAAGAGTTTGGGTCTTTTCTCATAACTCATCCTCAGAAAATGACCCGTGTCTCATTTAAACTGGGACATAGTGGTAGAAGTTCTCTGAGTTTTTCTTGATGCCCCTTGCAAGTGTGAATCCCAGTTGAGTTTTGACTTTCCTGACAATGTTTCTAATTTACTCCTTTGTAACCTGTTCCTGCTTCCAGTTCCTGCATGCTGCCTTTGTTTATTGAAACTCTGTCATGAATTCCCTGTTTAGGCAAGTTGATCTCCTGATACATCTACTTCTTTTCCTGAGTATTGAGATGGACCATTTTTGTTCTTGGAGAATGTTGTCCTTAAAGATCTCTTAGCTCTCTGAAGTTCTGTCCTTCAGAATTGCCTTCCATGGGATCCCACCTACCAGTCCTCTAAATAACAAAAATCTACTGTCCCAAAGCACAGGATCTGCTACTCTGTTGCTAGTCTCCAAACCATGTGACAGTCACTCACTCTCCCCCTGCCCCACACACACACACACTCCTGCCTTTGGAAGGTTGGAGAGGAGAACTGGAGACACAAAAGGTAAAGATCACAGGTTAAGACAAGGACAATTTACTGGAAACAGCAGTGAGATAAGAAAAAGAACAATAAGAGCAACAGAGCCTACAAGAAAGAGGTGAATGATTCACATGGAAATTCCCAGACAATAGACAATACCTGACCACTCCCTCCACCAGGCTTAGGACCTCTTCTACCCAGAAGACACTCCCTCCCCCCCCATCCCTGCCCCATGCAGTGATGTGAGGTAGTATAGAATAACCTCTGGGTCCTAGCCATGTCTGGTCTTGGTTACTGCAAAAATTAACACTGTCCTGGTCAGAACCAGGACAAGTGGTCAGACAGGAAGAGAAATGACAGGATCCTCAAACAAGTAGCCTCCCTGCAGTATTCTCTACAGTGCAGCAGGTGGTTATGATGATGAAGGTGATGAAGATGATGATAAGTTTTTGCCATGCTTTTCTCCTACTACTATATACTTTTCATCAGGACCTGTTCAAACTCCCTATTGGTTGTTCCCATTTATGCTGCTATTATCACTGATTGGAACTTGCTTAATTAGGTATAAGTGTTGCATACTCATTGGTTGATAAGTTTTGTGCATGCATAGTAATAAACAATACTTATAAGATATTTAAATAGCTGTTATCTACACTTGATTATTCCCTGTCTTTTCCCCTAATATAAACTAAAAGCTACAAAACAAAAGCTTCTATAACAAAAATATCTACCCATTGTCACTGTGGGGCTGAGGTTGAAACCCAGAAAGAGAGGCCACAACCTCCTTGACTACACCCAAATGCCTACACCCAAGCATACACTCAAATGGATATCCCGAAGACCAAAAGGGCTACCCAAACACTCGGCATCAGGGAACTCCAGAATCTGGAAGTCCCCCTGGGGGCTGAAGGCAGAGGTGCAAGTGTGCTCAACTTGATAAGCTTTTTCAGTAGGTTGCTCACCAGGTAGTGCACTGTCCAGGAATCTGGGCTGGAGATTGATGCACTGACACAGGCAGAGTGACAGTCCTGCCTTAAGTCCTTTGAAGAGGAAGGTAAGTTAGCATCCAACCCAGAACTGATTAGCTTGCCTGATTTGCAAGACAAGGGAGACTGGACTCTTGACTCTGCTTGGAGCAGAAGCAAGAGTCTCCTCCTTGCTATGAAAGTGCTCCTACTCAACAGATATGACACTGGGGCTGGAAGGAGAAGACTCCATGATAAGTAGTCAAGGCCAAGAAAAGGACAACAGTTCAAAGTTGGTACAATCAACCATCCGTAGTAGAAGCAGTGCCACGAAAAAAGCAGGAATGGTGTTAGTTATTGGAGACTTGTGATGGTTTTGGTCTAGACCTTCATGGTAACCATCTCGTAACCAAGGAAGTGGTCATGTACCCAGTATTCCATATGATTTTTACATAAACCAGAGTATAAATAAATTGGGGATTAGAGACCTCGCTCTCTTCTCTTCCTGCGAGGTTCGGGAGCAGTGGGTCCTTGTGTTGGTCTCGTTTATCTAGAGGTTGAGGCCTGCAGTGACCGTTGGTCTGCCATGTGGAAGATTGGAGAGTGCTGGTTGTGTCTGCCGATTTTTTTTCTGAGGGACATGGTGAGATTTGTGTTGCTAGTTATTTTGCTAGCTCTTGGGTTTGATTATGTATATCTGTTTGGTGTCCCTTTTTGTCCCTTTTCCCCCTTTCCCTTTGGGGAGTGTTTGGGTCCCCTTCACTGTATATGTAGCATCTTAATTGTATACAAATGTAATATACATAAAAATATATATTTTTTTATGTAATTAGATTGATTTCAGGCTCTTCAATTTTTATAGTTTTTTTTCCTTTGCCCTAAGAAAAGAAGGGAGGGGGAAGGGGTTGTTACTGTGAGTTCAGGTATTTGGCAGGGAGCCAAGCCTGAACCATCACAGATTTTTGGTGACCCATATGGGGATTGTTTTGGTTATCCTGGTTTGTTTTGGAACAGTTACCGGGAAAACTGCCAAGAGAGGTTTGTTTATATAAACATACCTTTTGTTTAAGAACAGAGACAGAGAATAATATAACAATGGCTATTCTACCTACCTGTTTCGAGGTGTTAACTATATTTGTACCTGTCTTGGGCTATCCTATAGGGAAACGCCCAACTGGGGATGAATGGGAGGAGTATTTCCCTTTCCTTGATTGTGACATCAAAGGCCTGTTAAAGAACATCCCCATCATTACAATTGGTTCAAATTTTTACTTAAATTGTTCAGCAACAATCCTATTACTGATGAAGGTAATGGAAGTGTTATTTAAAATTGGAAGAATGGTGTTGTATTGCCTTCCTTGTTGTAGAAAAGACCGAACCTCGAGAGGATTCACTGGAACTTTGGGAAGGGTCTTGGAAAGGTCAGTTTCTGGATGGCAAGGAGCATGGGTAAATTTTGGCAAGTTGGTAGGGCGTGTGACACCTCCCATTGCTTGGGACTTCACACCAGAACAACTGTCCGATCCTGACGAGATGGCATGTTCTTTAGCAGAAGGGTGTCTTTCATATGATGACCCAAATATGCAGTTTCTTGCTTTATACTGGGGTCTAGCGACGGTTTATAAAACTGCCATAGACCACTCTCGAAAGCCTAAGGCTGAGACAGAAAGTCAAACTATGTCACCTGAAACCGATGATGTCCCTATTGAGTCCACAGACATCGTGATCCAGACTCGAAGCCAAGGCAGGGAGCCAAGCCCGAACCATCACAAGACTCCTAACTGAGAGGCACAGAAGCAGCCATTTGTCATCCGGACAATGTCTCTAGAGATGTTTGCTGCCTACCAGAGGTCCACATTCCTGATGTCACAAAGAGGTTACCAAGTCTGGTGTAACCACAGAACTATCATCCACTCCTATTCTTTTCATGTCAAGTCCAACAAGGTTGCAATGAGGAGATTGCAAAATATCAAAAGAGACTTCACGTCCCTTGGAGAGATGTTGAAGGGATCAGGAGCACAGGCAGTGTTCTTCTCTGTCCTCCCCCAATTGGAGACTGGGACCCAGGAAGAAGGATTTAAATGGATCAGGTTATTAACTGGCTGCGTGGTTGGTACCATGCTCAGGATTTTGGGTTCTATGATCTTGGACATGCCTTCGAGAGACTGGGCATGTTGACACTGGATGGGGCACAGACTACCAAGTGGGGTAAGACTGTTCTGGGAAGCAAACTGGTTGGACATATTATCAGAGCTTTAAACTAGATTTGGAAGGGGGAGGGGATGTACTTCTGAGTGTCAGGGAGGAACTAGGAAACACCAACACTTTAGGAAGCATCAGGGTAATATCTGTAAATCTTCCCAAAGGAATTAGGTAGGGCTTGTCCCAAAAGGTGAAGAATCCAATAGCCCAACTGAAATGCCTCTACACCAATGCACACATCATGGGAAACAAGCAAAAGGAGTAGAAACCATGGTGCAATTGGAAAACTATGACCTAATTGCTATCACAGAAACACGGTGGGACCAGTTAAACAACTGGAATGCTCCAATTGAGGGCTACAGGCTTTTCAGAAAAGATAGACTGGGCAAGATGGGTGGGGATGTTGTGCTCTATATTAAGAAATAATTAGATTGTGCACTGCTCCTCCTGAGAAACAGCCACAAACAGGTTGAGAGTTTGTGGGCAAAAAATAATAACAGGACCAACAAAGAACACCTTGTGGTTGGGGTCTACTACAGGTCGCCTGATGAGGGGGAGCCTGTTGATGAGGCATTATTGCTTCAGCTCCAGAAGGCACCACACTCACAAGTTCTCATCCTGATGGGGAATTTCATCCACCCAGATGTCTACTGGGAAAGCAATACAACTGGCTGTAAGCAATCTATGAGACTCCTGGAGTGCATAAAGAATAACTTCCTGGTCCAGATAATAGACAAACTAACCAGAGGAGATGCATTACTGGACCTGGTGCTCACCAATGTAGATGAACTCAATCCTGGTGTGTAAGAAATCAGGCAAGGTAGGCCAGAAACCGGCATGGTTGAGCAAGGACCTGCTCCTCAAACTGAGGACTAAGAAGGAAATGCATAGGCAGTGGAAACAGGGTAATTTGTCCTGGGAAGAGCCCAGGGAAACAGTAGGGATGTGTAGGGATGGGATCAGGAAAGCTAAGGCACAGATGGAACAGGATGTGGCAAGGGATGTGAACAATAATGAGGGGTTCTATAAGTACATAGGTCAGAAAAGAAAGGTCAAGGAGAGCGTACCATCCCCCTTCCCCCCAATAAACAAGAAGGGAGAAGAGGTGAGAACAGATATGGAGAAGGCTGAGGTACTCAATGAGTTCTTTGCTTCAGTCTTCACTGACAGATTTCCACATTCTTCACATCCCTGAAGCTCTAGGTGGGGGGTGGGGAGAAAGAAAACCCTCCCACTGTAAGTGAAGAGCAGGTTTGAGACCACTTGATGAAGATGAATATGCACAAGTCTATGGGACCCAATGAGATGCATCCCAGGGTCCTGAGGGAACTTGCTGATGTTGTTGCCAAGCCACTCTCCGCCATATTTGAAAACTCATGGCATTCAGGCAAAGTCCTAGAATATCCTGAGTTGGAAGGAACCCACAAGGACCATCAAAGTCCAACTCCTGACCCTGCAAAGGACAGCCCTAAGAATCTCACCACGTGCCTGAGAGTGTTGTTCAAATACTATTTCAACTCTGGCAGGCTTGGTGCTGTGACCACTTCCCTGGGGAACCTGTTCCAGTGCCCAACCACTCTCTGGGTGAAACACCTTTTCCTAATATATAACCTAAACCTTTCCTGACTCAGCTTCATGCCTTTTCCTTGGTCCTGTCAATGGTCACCAGAAAGAAGACGTCAGTGTCTGCCCCCCACTTCCTCTCACAAGGAAGTTGTAGACTGCCATAAGATCTCTCTTCAGTCTCCTCTTCTCCAGGTTAAACAACCCAAGTGACCTCAGCTGCTCCTCATATGGTTTCCCCTCCAGGCCCTTAACCATCCTCACTGCCCTCCTTTGGATGCTCTCTAATAGCTTAATATCTTTCTTCTATTGCTATGACCAAAACTGCCAAAATATTCAAGGTGAGGCAGCACAAACGCAGAGCAGGGATGGACAATCACCTTCTACATCCAACTGGTGATGTTGTGCTTGATGAACCCCAGGACACAGTTGGCACTCCTGGCTAAACAACAAGATCCCTCTGATAGACAAAGTAACCTTCAAACCCAGAACTTTGGAGGAGCTCCAAGGACTATACGTGTTGTGAACAAGATGAAGATGAGGAAGAACCAGGGATCTTCAATCCCTGACTCAATTCCCCAAGAGGCATGTCAGGGGCAGAACTGGGGGCAGATAGTTCTGGGATTGGATGGACCATACTATAAAATTGTAGAACCACTGTCTGGGTACATGCACTTGTCTGTGTATTCCCCTGGACCTGAGGGCCTAATTAAAGGACCTGCTCTTCTAATCTTATCTTATATCCTAAATTGGCCTGGAGTTTTTTCTCTGTGATATTTTAAGGTGTCACATTGACCAGGACCCCCAGGTCCCTTTCTGCAGTGTTGCTCTCCATCATCTCATTCCCCAATCTGTACTTATATCTGGAGTTACCCCATCCCAGGTGCAGAATCTGGCACTTTCCCTTGTTGAACTTCGTATGGTTGATGATTGCCCATCTCTCTAGTTTGTCGAGGTCTCTCTGCAGGACCTCCCAGTCAACCCGAACTTGTGCAGGATCTACTGCTCCAGCTGGATCCCTACAAATCTATAGGACCTGATGCGATTCATCCCAGAATCCTCAAAGAACTGACTGATGTCATCGCAAAACCTCCCTCAATGATTTTTGAGCTGTCTTGGGAATCTGGAGATGACTCAGCTGAGTGAAATCTGGTGAATATTGTCCCGATTTTCAAAGAGAGTAAGAAGGAGGACCCTAGGAACTGCAGACCTATAAGTCTCATTTCAGTGGCTGGTAAATTTAATAAGATTATTCTGGGAGGTATTGAAAAACACCTGAAAGACAACACAGTCATTGGTCACAGCCAACACGGCTTCATGAGAGGAAAGTCCTGCTTATCCAACCTGATTTCCTTTTATGACAAGGTAAACCACCTAGTTGCTTAAGGGAAGCCAGTTGATGTCATCTTTGGATTTCAGTAGAGCTTTCAATACTGTCTCTCACAAGATCCTTCTGGACACAACTGCACACATCATGCAGTGGGTGAGCACCTGGCTTAGGGGTTATGCGTAAAGGGTTATTTTTCATCATGGTTAGGCTTTGCAAATGAAGATTTGAGAAGGGTTCTACCCACGCTTGCTGCAAGGGTGCTGATGACTAAAAAGGAGATAGACAAGTCCGGTTGCAGAAGGCACAGCGAAAAGACTCCCTAGGTGATATCACCAAGACACGATTCTTTCTGCGTTGTCTTTTCTCCTTGAGAGGGATCCTGTGAGTTCTCTCAAAAGAAGGAGTAGCGTTATAGATAGTGTGTCTCCAGGCCACCCGATTGGAGGTCGGGGTAGACCAATGGTGATGATCAATATGGTCAAGGCTGAGGGATTGTTTCAGGGAGTCCTTGTATCTCCTCTTCGGGGTTCGTCTCTTGCAGTAGCCAGTGGTAAGTCCCCCATAGAGCACAATCTTAGGGAGGCAGTAGTCCTGCATCCTGGAGACGTGCCCTGCCTAACGCAGCTGTGTTCTCAGCAGTATGACCTTTATGCTCGTGATTACTGCCTGTTCAAGGACAGACATGCTGGTCACATAATCCATCCAGTGGATGTTTAGGATTGTATGGAGGCAGAGCTGATGGAAACCTTCTAAGAGACACAAGTGGTGGCCGTAAATGACCAATGATTCAGATCCATATAAAAGAGTAAACAGTACAATGGTTCTGTAAACGCTGATCTTTGTACTTTTCTTCAGGTGTTTGTTTCGCCAGACTCTTTTATGGAGTTTACCAAAAGTTCTGTATGCCTTGGCAAGCCTGTTGTCTATTTCCGCATCAATCTTACCGTCCGAGGAGATGATGCTTCCCGGGTAATTAAATTGCTGGACTGATTTGAGCTCTGTTTCACCAATGGTGATATGGGGATGATGGGAGACTTTCTGAGGTGCAGACTGATAGAAAACTTCTGTTTTCTTCAAGCTGACTTCCAACCCAAAAAACTCAGTAGCCTCTGCAAAGCAGGATGTTAAACCCTACAGAGCTACTTCTGTGTGGGCGACGAGGGTTGCATCATCAGCATAAAGCAGCTCACGGACAAGATGATTTAAGGTCTTAGTGTGGGCCTTCAGTCGCCTTAGGCTTCCATCGGTACGATGTAGATATCGTTTTCTTCATCAAGGTCTGCCATGGTCCTTTGGAGCATCATGCTGAAAAAGACTGTGAATAAAGCAGCCTTGTTTCACACCATTGGTTATTGGAAAGGGCTCAGAAAGTGCATTGCTATATCTGACTTGACCACCTTGGTCCTCATGAAAAGACATGATCATTTTAAGGAACTTGGGGGGGACATCCTAAATGTTCCAAAATTTGTCACAGACCTTTTCTGCTCACAGTATTGAAAGCCTTGGTGAGATCAACAAAGGTTACATAGAGTCCTTTGTTCTGTTCCCTACACTTCTCTTGCAGTTCTCTGAGAACAAATACCATGTCTGTTGTACCCCTGTTGGCTCAGAAACCACACTGGTTTTCAGGTAGAAGATCTTCTGCTATAGTGGGTATTAATCTGTTCAAAAGAATTCTTGCAAGGATTTTACCAGTAATGGAGAGCAGAGTAATACCTCGGTAATTTGAGCAGTCTGATTTATCTCCTTTCCTCTTGTACAAGGTGGCGATGACAGTGTCACGAATGTTTGAAGGTAGTTCACCTTGTTCCCAACAGCGCACTACAAATTCATGAAACTTAACATGGAGTACTTGGCCTCCATGCTTCCAGACTTCAGGTGGGATTCTGTGAACCCCAGCTACCTTGCCAGTTTTCACCTACTGTATTGCTTTAATAGTTTCTCCCATAGTGGGGGCACTATCCAGTTCAGTTTTCACTGTTTGCTGTGAAATGTACTGCATTGCTGAGTCTTGAACTACATGGTTGGTACTGAAGAGAGTCTGAAAGTGTTCAGACCATCAATTCAAAAAGGAAATTTTATCTGTGAGAAGCATTTGGCCATCTGCACTGAGTAAAGGGCTTTGAACCTGGTGTGTAAGACCGTAGGCTGTTTTCAGAGCCTCATAGAATCCCCTGTAGTCACCTGTGTCTGCGCATAATTGGATTTTTTTCACTAGATTGGTCCACCACTTGTTCTGGATGTCACAAAGTTTCTGTTGGAGCTTGCTACATGCAAGTCGAAAGACTGCTTTTCTTACATGGCAAGATGACTGAGCAAGGTGTGCTTGGTGAGCAGTTCTCTTCTTTCTCAACAATTCCTGGATCTCATGCTTGTTTTCATCAAACCAGTCCTTGTTTTTCTTGAAGGAGAACCCTAAGGATTCTTCAGAGGACTGCAGAATGCTATTTTTAATAAGTTACCAAAGCGCTTCAGGAGAGGGATCTGTGGAATGAACTTCGAACCTGGATTGAAGATTTACCTGGAAACTGTCTCTCACTGTAGCTGTTTGTCTCCTTCTAGGAATGCCGCCCCTTTTAGGTTTGAACTTAAGGTGGAGGTTAAGTTTACAGCGCACAAGGCCATGATCTGTTTGGCATTCTGCACTAGGCATCACGCGGGTGTGATGAACATCGCGGATATCTCTCTGTTGGACCAAGATATAATCAATGAGGTGCCAGTGCTTGGATCTAGGATGCATCCAGGTTGTCTTCAAACTATCCTTCTGCTGAAAGATAGTGATGGTAAGCTGCTACTCCGCACAAAACTCTAGCAGAAGATGACCATTATCATTGCAGTTCCCAACACCATGTTTGCCTAGTACTCCTTTCCAGGTTTCAGAGTTCTTTCCTACTGTGGTGTTGAAATCACCAAGGATAATGATCTTATCATCTGCAGGAACCTTTTGGATAAGGTAGCATAGTTTGGTTTAGAATTTATCTTTTTCAGCAGGGTCAACTTGGAGGGTTGGGGCATATATACTAAAGAGAACAACATGTTGCTTGTTGTTTAGTGGGAGGCATAGGGAGATAATGCGATTAGAATGACCAGTCAGCAGATTTTCGAGTTTAGAGGCAATAGAGTTTTTGATCATGAAGCCAACTCCTGAGAGATGCCTTTCAGATCTGGATTTACCTGACCAGTAGAGTGTATAGCCAGAACCATGTTCTCTAAGGTTGCCTTCCTCATGAAGATGAACTTCACTGAGAGCAGCGATGTCAATGTTGAGTCGTGACAGTTTGTGGGCTGTTAGAGCAGAGCGACGCTCAGGACGTCCACTGTTCGCAGTAGCAAGCATGGTTCTGATGTTCCTGAACCTCCTGAATGCAGGGTTAGGACTGCGGCTTCCAGTGCACCTTATCACCTGCTGTTTCGTCCCTCATCTGTCTCTGTAGGGCTTTACAAGTGTGGGTATAACCTTCAAGCCTGTGCAGTGGATTTTTTAGGTGAGGCTCAGCTTGCGCAGAACTGGTCCCACCCTTTACTCCTGAGGTTCATCTACCAGGGCCTAGTAAGCTTGGACGGTGACAGTAAGGTCCCCAGGACATAGGTTTAATTAGAGTATCCTTCTCTTGGATGGATGGTCTTACAGGGTTAAGCGAACTCCATCTGCCCGGGTTTGAAATTAGAGTTGTCCTTCTCCTAGGATGACTACCAGAAGGCTAGTGAACCCATCCTGCCCACGGACACATTTTATCTGACCCTTCAGTTTTGACCTGTCTGGCATGGGAGACCCTACCAGAGGCATATGCCACCACCAGTACAGCTCGCAATCTCATAAGGGGGTAGAGACCTCTCTCCACTGAAATTGTTTGGACAAGCCCTTCTCTCCCTACTTTTCCTTCACAGTTTCCTACAGTTTAACCCAGGGACATTTCCTTGCCCTGAACACCCCTCCAAGACGTTATAATTAAAAAAAAAAAAAACCCCCCAAAAAAAAAAAAAAAAAACCCAAAAACAAGCCTCCAAACAAAAACCTAACCAAACAAAACCATATTCCTGGGCAGAAGCTGCAGGCAAGTCAAGTCCATCACATCCCACCCCCACTGCGACGATGCCCAAAGAGGAACGATCTCGGCATACCCCTGGGCAGGGTGGACACACATGTATGTGAGGGGTCCCCACATCCACCCAAGGCTTGGGTACCCTCCACAGTCTCTGCCCAGTCCAAACCCCCCAACCCCCAAAAAAACCCACTACCCACCCCAACTTCACTCCTCCCCCCAATGTGCCACTGCGAATCCCCCCTCACACTGCCCAACCGCGGACCCCTAAACGAGGCAACCCCGCCCACTCCTCCCATCGACCTGGGGAACCCCAGGTCCATCTGCCCTCCCCTGCTCCCGCTCGACCTGACCCTGCCCGGTCTGGTCTGGGGATCTTCCCCTCCGAATGGGACCATCCACCCGCCCCCCCTGTTATAGATTGGTATAAGAATTTAGACAACTCAATTCCAATTAAACATTGATAAATTTATTAAGCAAGCAATAATAAAGCAAAGACAGCTCTGGGTGGCCTGGGGGGGCAAGTGCCCCGCCTGAGACACACACCGAAATCTAGTAAATATCCCTTTTATACATTTTCAAGTCACGGGTTTTGAGTGCGCCTGCGTCATGGTTTGAGTTCGTGGTTCGTTGCTAAGTGGCCATTTGGAATTTGTCAGAGATGAAAGTTGCAGTTCTTATCAGTTGTAAATTTTACCGATACTGACACTTGTTTCTATAACAGGATGTCTGTGAAACTTATCTTGTTTAATTATAACAAAAGTTTCTTATTTTTTCATACACATAAGATTTTATGAACAAAGTTAACCTTTCTATTACACCCCCGACGGTCTGGGGAACACACAGGTCCTTCTGGTTCCCTCCTGGTTCCCGCCCGGCCTGACCTGACCCAACCCGGTCCAACCCCACATGGCCACTGACCGTCCGCCAACTGTTCCGCCGCTCCGACATCAAAACACAACTCCCGACATCGACTGCACGGATGGGCATTGCAGTATCTCCCGTGATTGCAGCTCGGCGAGGAGCAGGTCCCTCACCACCCACCACCCAGCTGCAGGAGCACGCCGAGTGCGTGGTCACCTGCCTGCCCGCCATCTTGGCTTCTGTACGAAGGGTTATAGTAAATGTGGTTACATCAGGCTGACCACCAGTCACTACTGGGGTTCTGCAGGGCTCCATTGTAGAACCAGTTCTCTTCAACATCTTCATAAATGACTTGGATGCTGGACTGGAAGGAATACTAAGCAAGTCTGCAGATGACACAAAACTCGCAGGTGCTGTTGACTGCCTCAGAGGTAGGGAGACCCTGCAGGGAGACCTGGACAAATTAGAGGACTGGGCAATCACCAACCATGTGAAGTTCAAGAAGGGAAAATGCCGGATCCTGCACGTGGGATGGGGCAACCCAGGATATACGTACAGACTGGGGAATGAGATGCTGGAAAGCAGTGCTGCAAAAAGGGACCTGGAGGTCCTGGTCAATGGCAAGTTGAATATGAGTCAGAGGTGTGCCCTGGCAGCTAGGAGGGCCAACCATGTCCTGGGGTGCTGTTCCAGGGAAGGTTCAGAGAGATGTCGAAATTGAAACCAAAACACCATTAAAAGCTTAACACAAATAATACTTATTACAAGATATGGCCAAGAAAATGGGAACCAGAGAGAGAGAGAAGTAAAACCTCAGTAAAACCCCCCACTCACGCAGATATTACTTATGACGTTACTGACACCAGAGCATCTAAAATTCCCCATAGCAGAGGTTACATCCTCAGAGTGTCGACTGGCTCACGGGATGGCAGGTGTCCCTACAAAAGGCAGTGTTGTCCTCCATGTGAAGTTTGAGAGAACCAGAGCACTAACCATCTACTTTTTTATATATTTTGGTTGGTGATGTCTACCTGGGCAGGTGTGGACAGCACCTCCCAGCTAGAGGCCTTCGGTTCCTCCCCCCGTTATGTAATTGGTACCTCTTCTGCACATGTGTGTGTACATTGGAATTTCCCCATGCCTGCTTGATACGCCTTGGGGGGTCTTCCCTAAATGAGTCTGGGGGTTTACTTCATCACCCTCCTCTTCAATTTCTCTTTCAAATGCCCTTGGAGGGTCATCAGCCAAGGGTGAGGCCCCAATTAATTTTAGTTTATACATAATGCTTCTTTCAAGGATGAAGTTGTCTCTAATTAGCACTCGTTTTCCCATAACTTGGCAGGAAAAGAATAACTTCTCACAGGTGGCTAGGTCAAACACAGACCAAAAGTATTAGCATCTAACTAAACCTGGATACAAGTGCATCATGCACAGCATCACCAGCCTGTGGAGGGAGGAAATGGCCTAAAGTTGCCTCAGGGAAGGTTAGATATTAGAAAGAGGTTCTTCACCCAGAGGGTGGTTGGGTGCTGGAACAGGCTCCCAGGAAATTAGTCACAGCATCAAGTCTGACAGAGTTCAAGAAGTGTTTGGACAATACTCTGGGGCACATGGTGTGACTCTTGAGGATGGTCCTGTGCAGGGACAGGAGTTGGTCTCAATGATCTTTGTGGTTCTCTTCCAACAGCACATTCTGTGATTCTTTGACTTACTCCTCATGAAACCATGCAGGCTGTGACCAATGTTTGCATTGTCGTTCAGGTGTTTTTCAGTTACTCCCAGAATAATCTTGTTCATAAATTTAGCAGGCACTGAAGTGAGACCTTGCCTGCTTGACTTGCAACATTTGGGAATTGCCCATACCTACTTCCTGTCCCCCCAACAGAAGACATGTTATTTAACTGATAGGCAATTATGGCCACACATTTGGCACAGACATTTCACCATCATGTCATAAAGCACTCCTTCAGGCTGTGCCAACGTCTCAACTCAGTAAGATGGGAATAAATAAAGATTTATTATAAAACCATGTATGTCATTCTTGTTCCAGTCACACTGTGTTTGCTTAAGAACATAAAGGACTAGTTCACATGATATAATACCAGGGCGGGGGCGGGAAGAAGAGGGAATGGAATGGAACAACTATCACCAGCTTGGCAAGATTTAAGTAGCTTTTTTACTTTTAGCAACAAGCATATAATATTTGGCAAAACACTGGATACAAGCATCACCATCATAAAATCAAAATATTAGGCAGTAATCCTAAAAGGCTTTTTCAGACCAAAACTAACCACCAATAGTACAAAAATCACACAGTAAACAGTATAAAAAGTAATCTCTCAAGTTAAACCAAGTAAAAAATATGGTCTTATACTCTGATAGTTTCAGTATCTTTATTATGCCATATATTGAGGATAAAGGTTTAGTGATTGCACTGGTTTATTGCCCTTTAACCTTAATTTAATGTTGTTGCAGAAAAAGAACAAACTCTTTTTATCCAAAAAAATTACTTGGATAAAAGAATTTTATTAAACCAATGTTTTTTAAGTTAAAATATACAGAAACATCAGTTTGTTCTTCAAAACTTAGGACTTCATTTTGCAGACACATATTTGTACAATTTTGTCTGCATGAATGATTCCGCTACTTTCAGTGGAATCATCTAGGTTAGTAATAAAGTTACTGCTGTAAGAATTTGCAGAATTGGCCTTTTAGCCCCTATCTTGCAATCTGATCTCAGCAGATCATGGTGGCTTCAAAAGGTTTCCAAGAAGCCTTGAGGCTCCACTCAAGCGGCTCAAGCAACAAGAATAGAGTTTTAAATTTGTGAATAGGCATATCAAATTCCATTGTAAAAATATGACTGTTGGCTTCCTACAAAAGGCAGGTACCTAGAGAGTGTCTGTACATGATTACAAATTTTGATGAAAGCAGACAATAAAGTATTTTTCTATGCTGATGTTAGGCACCTTAATGCTTTCTCAGAACCTTTAAGAGAAAGAAGTCAATAACTCTTAATTATAGTTAAATGAATCTTATGCAAAGAATCTAGTATGTATGACATTTTTTCTTGTTATTAACTTCAGGCAGAAAAACTGAATCAATTACCTGAGGAAATACAGAAACTAGATTTTTCTGCAAAATTCAGCCTTATGTGCTAAATACATTTGTTAAGTATTGCTGAGAAAATGCATTTATTAAGATTAATGTGTTATTGTACAGACTAGTTGTCTCTTTCCAATTCTACTTAACTCAGTGGTAAGATTCATATAATGGAAAAATAGGTTAACTGTATAGTTCCATTCACCATCCAGTAGGGAAAAAAGTGAATCTCCTAAGACTTATTATGCCATTATAACAACAATGGAGCTAGACAAGCTTTTAAAGACTAATAGTCTATTAAAAAAAAATACTACCATCATAAACATAGTCTCATTTTTGCAGTCCCACATTCCCAGAGGTGACAGTGTTGTGTACATTATTGCACAACCAATAAAAATAAATATTCTCAGGTTAGATGACACACAAAGATACCAAACATAACAATGGCACAAACCAATTTTGGATAGGCTACATCTTTTGCATATTATTTCCACAATTCATATTGATGTTGCTTGTTAGATCATCCATTTTAAAATATTGTTGATGGGTAGTTCTTGCACTTAAAGATTTTACAAGCCCATAGAATTCCAAACTTCATTCTTTAAAAAAAAACACAAGAAAACCAACAAACCACAAATGAAAATCACAAGCAAAACTCCACTGAATGTATATATGAAAATCCCCATCTACATTGCTTTTAAATATAGAAGTAGATGCTACATTTACAGTTTAAATATATGCCTTACAAATGCATGTTTCTGACCCACTGCACAAAAGAATAAACAAAACTCTTTAACCACACATAGCAAAGACATACAAATAAAAGCTATTCAAATCTAATATAACAGGAAGAAACCATATTTTTTTTTTACTGTTTTATATGCCTGCACATAAATTTGGACCTTTGAAACAAAAATACTCTAATGATAGAATGCTTAATGCAATAAATATCTTTTATAAAGTTATTTTTTCCAAGCTCCCAAATCTTATTTAATTTCATGATATATTTTCTGTGAATTACCAATTTTTAATGAAAACTATATCTAGTGAGAGACTGAGCCTGGGATAATTGTCTCATTGCTGCTGAGGATAATGCTACAAGATACCTTTTTATTCCGATTATTTACCAGTGTAAGTGGTTGTACAAATTACTTCATGGTAATGCTATCTTCATTAAGATCAAAATAAATTAATCATGAACTCATCAAGATTCAAGATCTATATCTATACTGAGCTGAACTTTCATATTTTAAAGTTAAAAAAAAAAAAAGAGAGAGGTCAGTATTGTTTTAGTCAATATAAAAATCAGTTGCTTGTTAAGCTTCAAAGAAGTAAAATATAACTTCGTCCCCAAGGCTTGCCTCTGACTTGAATTCATTTGTAGTCTGGTCTTTCTATAATGCTAGAAAACAAACAAATGACACAGACACCATCCCATCCCTCCCCATGGAAAACAGGTTTTGTAATGAAAGATATCTATTGTGACATGATGTGAACAATAGGGTTGTGGTTGGGTTTTTTGTTTGCTTTGTTTTTAAAAGCATTGCTGAAGTTTTATCAAGTTAAACATGTTACACAAGCAGTTACAATTATGAGCAATCACCAGGTATATGTGTTAACACTGGCTACAGGTGCCATACCTATTTATATAGCACTGTAACAAATTCAGGTAATTCCAAAGGTAGTTACAAACTTGCAGGCATATATTCTATACTATAGACTGTTAGAGCAAGACTTAGAACTGAACGGCAGAGAGCTTTCTGAATTCACATTTTAACTGATAACGTCTTTCAGTCGTAGAGCTACACAGGGGAGACACAAAAATCCCAATAAACTTCAACAGCACTCCATCAACATCTGATCTTGCCATAAGGTTCCACAGTGTACATATACTGAGGTAGACCAATCAAAAACAAAGACTGTAGATGAACAATGAATTAGGCATTTACATGGTTTATGGGCTTGAATCAGGTACATTAGGGGTGCAGGGAGGATGGGTGTTTATAACCATATTTGCACTATCTGGAGGCCTTACTCACCCCTAATTTACACTGGGAAGTATACAATGATAGCCATATGAAGAGCTCCAGAAAGGCCTATTATGTTAACTTACATATACATCCATATCACCTGCATTCACTATTCATATAAAACTACCAAAAATAGACTAATTAGATCTTACCTGTCCTCTTCTATCACTTCTATTAATGCTAAAATCAGATAAAAGCTAAATTGTAGGCGAGTCCAGAAACAGTACAACAAAAACAGAGTGAACTTTTAATTCCATCGCATGCACATTCTCTAAGCCTAGAAATAAAGAAGTCCTGTCTGACTCAGATGTTCAAATGTAGTGGTCTCACAGAATCATTTGCAGAGATAGCAGTACTCCACTGGCCTTACTGCGGTTGTCTTGACTGCCCCCCATAGTTCAGTAGACTTTTTCTTTCTCTTTGCATTTCTTTCAGTTTCTTCACCATTCACCATCTATGGCCGTAAATGAAAACAAGGGCCCCATTTCCTAAGACAAATGAGTGAACTTAGAGATTGCCTCTGACAAGAGTAGAACCAGGAAAAGAAGAACTGAAAAGTTCAGTTAAGAAGAGTATGGGAGATGAACAGAGCAATGTGGTGCTTGGAAAACTCAAGAAGAGTCAGTAGGATACTTGAATAAACCTCTTATGAGATCAACCCCCTATTATCAAGTAATGTTAAGCAATGCTTTCTTGCAAAATAGAGGAGTACAGCTGGAAGAAGTAGGACAGTGCTAACAGGCATACTGATTTTCCTAGCCATTAACATTTTATGAAAGAATAAAGTGTTTGGTATAACTGCCATTTTCAACTGTCAGGAAAACTCAAAGTTAAAAATTATTGGCAGCCTCCAGCTTCCAATAATACTGATTATCTTCTTTTCAGTTACCTAAGACTCCATGTCAGACACACTCCCATCCATAGTATACATAATGCTATGCAGTGTACAGCTTGCAGAAGTCACTTTCAACTACTACAACATTTGAATAAAGCTGATTATTTTAAAAAAACCTTTAAATCAGTGTAGTCAACACTACTAAGCACTACTAAAGGTCAATTCTCTAAGGTGCTTGCATGTCTGTACACAGGCACACATACACATATGATAGTTTGCATCTCTCAGGGTTTGACACAAGCAAAATTATCAAAGGCCAGACAGTGCTTCTGTAATCTAATCTGACCTCAATGATGAATAGTAATTGAGCTATAGAATGTTATGGTTTCATATAGAATTGGTTTACTGTTAACTGAAGAATTTTTAGCTTGTGCAATATCCATAAAAGGTGCCCAACAGCCATAGTTTTAAAAGCTAATGAAATAGCAAATATTTCCTAAAGTAAAATTTAAATTTTGTAAGCCACAATTCTATGACATATTTGCTTTAATTACACAAGTTCAGCACTTATGAGTATTTGTTATGATTGGATGTAATTTATGCCATGGCAAAATATTAAGGCATATTTTAAAAAATCAAATGAACTCATTTCAAATCAACATGAAAAGTGGGGATATTAAAACATAATAAAGAACAAGCATTGTGCAAAACTAATGAAGTGATTGGATCTCTAGGTTTTTATGAAGTTTTTAATGCAGCATAATAAATATCACCAGTCACTGTATCATTAGGTATGTTCAATGCTCTATAGAATGACTTGATTAAAACTCACATAATTAGGCATACTACAGAAAACAAGAATATCTCAGAAAAACATACTGAAACAAGTTGTAAAGGTCAATAAAAAAAATAGTAATTTGGTGTTAAAAACAAACATTTTAAATCTCCCACACCATTTTAAGTTATTTTTGTGGAACTAAAAATAATCAACCTGAACTCCACAAAACTCTGAAGTGTTTTCACTATCTTTAAACTCAGTGCTTGTAGAATCCTGTTGAGTTTTGATTTATTTCATTTGTACCAAAAAAAAAAGAAAAAAATTTTTTTTGTTTGTCCAAAAAATCCATGCAGCACATCCCTAGAAATATTCAGGACAGTCTGCTATAGAAGCACTACAGTGTTCCAAAATTATTCTGCTGGTTTGTGTCACATGAGAGTTAAGTGCTTCACTAAGGTGCCAGATGATAGTCCTGCAAAAAAACCCCAAACTGTCTAGAAGGACAATAAAGTTCTCCTACAACAAGTCCATTTGGGGTCTGTAATGTAGCAGTAGAGGTGCTTTCTGCAAGACAGAATCATCAGACAGGTTAAGGGGTAAACTCAAAATGAATTAATATACTTTATAAATAAAACTTATCTGTTTACAAAATAAAAGCTTAGAGAAACTATCAGAGTAGCTGTATTTTAAAATTTCACCAAGATACCTGACCTATGGAGCTCCCCCAAAAAGAATCATTCTACTTTTGTCTCAATAATTAATCATCCTAAGAGTAACTACCTAACACTTGGTCTGGCCATTTAGAATAGAACTTGTTCCCAGCAGGAGCCAATTGCAGACCCTTGGGGAAGGGCATAAGAACAGGGCAAGTCTCCAGAATGTTCCCCAATCTCAAACAATTCAGGAATTTCCTAAACCAGATGTAGAGCTTTGTATTAATAGTCCTGACCCAATAATTCTTCTGTGAATTTACCCATTGTTTTTTTAAAGTTATGTAAACTTTTAACAACTACAACATCCTGCAGTACATAGTTCTACATATCAGGTTTACACAACATAAAGAATAGTCATAAAAGCCTCTTCTGCATGAGTTTGTGTGAATTGACTCTTTAGGTACTTATGTGTTGTCATGGTTTTAGCTAGCTCTTATAAGCCAATTGAAGAATTTTCTCCCTTACTCCCTGGTTATCAAGATAAGCACTTCAGAGTACAAAAGACCTAGCCCCCATGGTTGATGGCTGGACATTAGTCTCCTAGGAGACAAGGCAGATAAGGACTTGCACTTTACTTTTTTCTCTTGTCTCCTGGGCAACGAAGTGGGAGGAGTTGGGGGGGGGACTACGGTGTGGCTGGGGTTGGGGTGTGTGTGTGCCGGTGTGGCTGGGGCTGGGGACGGCAGGACACGTTGTCGGAGGAGAAGCTCGCTGTTGTCTCTTTTTGCCCTGAACCATTGCCAGATGCAGTTTTTGCCTGAGGTGGATTCTAACTAGTTGAAGATGGTGAGTTTTCTTCCATTGGAGAACTTTCTGTTTTATTGCTGGATTTTTTTATTTTATTTCCTTTCCCTTCCTCTCTCTCCCAGTGTGGGAAGGGAAGGGGAATCAAGTTTTTTTTTTGGTTTTGTTTTTTTCTCCAATATAGCCTGGGGGGTGTTGTTTTTTCCCCTTCCCCCAACCCACGTGGTGGTAACCAGGGATCTCAAAGTGCCACCTGGTGACGGGCACCGGACATTACAAGTTCTGCTCCTCCAGTGATCCAACAGCGCCACCTGGTGAATGGTACAGGACATTACAAGTTTTGCATCTCCAGTGACAATACTTGAGCAATGTGAGCAGGGTAGACCCAGGGATGATAAACAGGTTCAACTAAGAGTCCAGAAAGTTTATGGTGATGATGCAAGTTCAAGTCAGGAAGTCCATCTGCATGTCTAATGAGAGTAACCAGAGTCAGATAGTGATCATCAAGTAGGTCCATAGTGATGAGGCAAGACCAAGGTCAGACTAGGAAATCAGGTTGCAGATCAGGGTCCAGGTCTACGACCAAGCACAGCTGTGACTGAGGTGTAGTCCAGTACTCCTATGACATAACTCAGGCAGGGACTGAAGGTCCAGGTCTGAGTTGAATTGGAGCTCTGGAGCAGAGGATGAGGAGGTCCCAAGTAAGGCTGGTCAGGACCATTAAGACCTATTAGTGCCCTCAGGGGCCTGTTAAAAAGGCTGATAAAAATCCTGAAGAATAGGTTACTGTCAGATAAATAAGTTCATCCTGAGAACGGCTGCTATTGTGGTATGCATATCTGATATTATTGCTAATTTACAAGAAAATAACAAGTGATTTTCAGTTATGTTTCATTGCCATCTGACTTACTGAAGAATTGATTTAGAGATTTGATTTTGCATTTAGAGACAAATGATATACCTTTATTTAGGTACTGCAGGGGTTTTCTCTGTGAGAAAAGACTAGAAGTTGCCCTGTGTTAGACACAACCAATTTAATTTGCCTCAACGATGGGCCCACTGTTGACCAAAACTGAGTCAATCAGCAAAGTTGGTAGTGCCTCTGTGAAAACATATTTAAGAAAAGACAAAAACACCAGACAGGTAGAAGAGAGGGGGGAAAAATGTGAGAAACAGTAGTGCAAGCACCAAGGTCAGAGAAGAAAAAGTAAGGGGAAGAAGTGTTCCAGGAGCTGAAGCAGAGATTCCCCTCCAACCTGTGAAAGAAACCATATTGGAGCAAGTATTCCCCAGAGCAGATATTCATACTGCAGCCTATGGAGAACCCCACACTGGAGCAGTTGGATATCTCCTGAAGTGATGGCGGCCTGTGGAAAAACCATGGTGGAGAAGATTTTTCTGACAGGACTGTAGTCTGTGGAAAGGAACTGATCTGGAGCAGGGAAAAAGTGTGAGGAGGACAGACTGGCAGAGAAAAACTGTCATATACTGACTGTAACCCCTCCATACCTCTTGTGCTGCTCAGGGAGGATGGGGATAGAAGAGTTGGGAATGAAGGAGTGAAATTAAGCCTGGGGGAAGGTGGGAGGGGGGACAAAGTGTTGTTTTAAATCTGTTTTTGTTTTGTTTCTCACTATCCAAATCTATTTTAATTGGTAATAAATGAAATTATATTAAATTTATTTTCCCCAAGTTGAGCCTGCTTTTCCCATGATGGCAATTGGTGAGTGAAATCCCTGTCTTTATCTTGACATTTTCCTATTTTCTCCCCGTCCTGTTGAGGAAGAGAGTTGAGTGAGTGGCTGGGTGGACCAAGGTTAACCTGTAGCAGTCAGAGTGAGAAAGACCTGAGGAATGTTCAGGTGACCTTGTGTTGTTTTCTCTAAGTCATGATTTACTACCCAGGGAGAGTGAACTCTCTCTGGTTTGCAATTTCAAAGGTAACTTGAAACACCATGTTTTGTGTGAGTGTGTGTGTGACAGGTTGGCCTATGAGAGTGATTGATGCGTGGTTTGCAGCTGTTTTCTGCCTTGATTTGCCTAACCACTCTCTGTGGGAAGTGAATGATATAAAAACTCCGGATCATAGGAAATAAAGTGATTTCTGTCCACTAAGCCAGGAATTTGTGTTTTCCGTTCTGTTATAAAGGGTACCTGAATGAGGCTAATTCATTGCACACAGTGCTCTGTAACGGAAGCTGCAACCAAACTGTGTTGGTCATTTGGGTGCATCATCCTGTTTCAGGATCATCA